>NW_024609884.1:80858466-81027521 GCF_016920785.2 Ixodes scapularis
AAAGGGATACTTCAACGCACTGAGATCAGTGCTTCAACGGAATTTGAAATATACCCTTCGTGTTCAGAAATAGGCTGAATATGATCCACAAGTGTTGACTAGGGATGCCGCGAACTTTTTTCGAATCGAAGTTTCGATGATCGAATCAAGCGGTTCGAAAGGTTCGAAAGATTTCGATTTTTCGAATTGTCTATATCGTAAAATTCGACGAAGGTCGAATTTTCGAACTTGTTAAGCTAAGAAGTTCGACGCTTTTCGAACCGTCGAACTTATTACGCTAAAAAATTCGATCTTTTTCGAACTTTCGAATTTATTGCGCTGCAAGGTTCGATGCTTGTCGAACTTTCGAACTTGACTGACCAAAAAAATCGATGAATTTCGAACTTTCGAACTTATTTATCAAGAGAATTCGAAAAGTGTCGAACTTTCGAATTCTGAAAAGTCAGAAGTTCGACGAACTTCGAACTTTTAGGGTAAAAGTTCGACATTCGTCGAACTTCGAAAGACCGGCGGACGGTTTCATTTGATTTCAAGTAGTGGGGTACATTCGTAATTTTTTTTTCTCGAACTTTTACACGCGGTGCTGCGTTCCTTACGAAAGACAATGTCGTTTATTTCAATGTTCTGGCATGCTTAGGTTTAAAGTAATAAATCCCCGAAGGGGCGAGGAAGGACGACGGGTTTTTGACAATTATCGTTTGTGCCAGATTTGAAGCACGCTGCAGCCGGAGCTATTCATGGTAGATAAGTTATACTTTTTTAAGAATGATCTATGTATAGCCTAGGTAAGTGCCGTCTTAAGATGTGATTATTGTTATTCAACGTGAGTTTTGAAGAAATGTCCAAACATGTATCTGCATGCAATTATGACCTAAACTTGATATTTATTTTCGTCTAAGTTGTTTGAGGTATCGCATTTAAATTAACACCACAGACAGTACATATCATTGCCATCTGCAGAATACAAAATAATATATTTATTGTTTTTTTCACGTTAAGGAATAAATTAACTCATGGGAGAAGATTTCTAGTAGTGTTCAAGTTCAGCACGTCATTAAAAGAAAACTTTTTTTTTTTTTTCGCTTCACGTTCCTGGGACGTGTTTCTTTTAGCCTGTACACATTTTGGTAAAAGAAACTTGTTTCGAAGTTCTGAACCTCTGAATATGCAAGAATAGAACACTTTCGACGAATTCTTGATAGTTTTTTTTTCTCCTGCTTTTTATTCCCGCATTTATTTATTTTTTTTTTCTTTTGTTACTATCGGCACAGGTGTTTAGGTCGAAAAGACAGCTTTGAACTTCCGAACCACTAAGCATGTGACGAGCAGTGCCTTCTGACAACGAGTTTCTAACAATGACCATCTACGCAACCTTTTATGCAGTGAAGAGCGGCATTAGCTATACATATGCATAAATAATTTCAGATTAAAATAAGCTCGACCACGCCCTCTTTCCTCGTATTGTTTTCTTTAACAGTCCGAAATACCTGCAAGGAAAGAAAAAGGCTGAAGCCCCCCCCCCCCCCCCCCCCCCCCCCCGCTACCCTCTTTCCCCCCGTTTTTCCTCTTCCCACGCCACTTGTATGGTAGAACGCTCCTCGACCTCGAGTTGTGTCGGCTTTTGTGCTTTTTGCGAGGCGATTCCTCCGTCCCAGAAAATCAACCTCCAGGACAATTATAAACTTCACCGGATCGGATTACTACCAGCGTGCAAGGGGTGGCGAGCTAGTTTGCCAGGTCGCTTCACGGTTTTTCTGAGCCTCAACCTCCTGCTCGCCCCTGACCGTTCCGAACTGTAAGAGTCTCGTAAAACAGTGTGTTCATGTAATCACAACTGCGTGATGCAGGTTAACCCCCCCCCCCCCCCCCCCCCCCGGGGCTGGCGGCCACAATTCTGCACTGACAAATATTCCAGCACATCCGGGACACTCGTCGTCTCATTTATTGGCCTGACCAACTTCGCAGAATCTAGATATCACACCCTAACTTTTCTAAACTTGATTTTGTGAAAACCAGTGAGTCGTGAAAACGTTCTTTGAAACTGAAACTGTGGAAAAACTTGAAAATCGGACTTCGAACTTTGAAAAGTTGGATTAGAAAAAAATTCTAAATCTTCAAAGTTTTTTTTTTTTTTTTTTTTTTTTTTTTTTTTTTAATTTAGCGTTAAAAGAGAATCGAAACTTTCGAACTTTTCGAACTTTATGCAGAAAGAAATTCGAAATCTTCGAATTGTTCGAACTTCATGTCTATAAAAATTCGAAGCGTTCGAAGTTTTCGAATTTTTTGTACCAAGAATTTCGAAATCTTCGAATTTATCGAACCTGAAGTAAGAAAATATTCGAAATATTCGAATTCGAAATTTTAGAAACCGTGAAAGCTTCGAACTTTTCGAAATCGAAACTTCGCTGTGGACAAAAGTTGCGAATTTTTCGAAATCGAACCTCGGTCGGTACGAAAATATCGAAATTTTTCGAAATCGAACCTCAGTTCGCTTCGCAAATATCGAAACCTTTCGGAATCGAACCTAGGGTGGTTCGCGACATCCCTAGTGTTGACAGTAAACAATAACCCGAAAAATATTTACAGTTTCTTATTTCCATTTGATGCATTGAGTTCTACTACAGCCGATTTTTATATTTTCAACTTCGACACATTTAATCCAATACAATCAGCAATCGCGCGCGCGCTTCGGGTAGCCACTGTACTGCGGGGTCTTGGAGGTTAACTTTAGCCGTGTTCCAAAATTTACTCGATCTTACTCCAGGGTAGAGGTTTTGTACTTTGGCGTTCAAGACCTACCCACGTTCAGCGTTTTTCCAACAATCTGCGTTGTTCACGTGACACGACCCGCCGGAGTAACTCGGATTCATTCGGATAAGATTTGGAACACAGCCCCAGACTTGCGATTTCCGCCTGATGATGTCACAGAAGGGTCGTGGCCATGCTCCGAAATTTACTCGGTCTAAATCTGGAGCAGGGTGTAAGATAGAAAGGTGGGGAAACGAGAGCCAAATGAGCAAGGAGTTGCAAATGAGCGACCAAATGGACATTTTCCGAGAAGCGTTCTGCGCACGCGCGAGCGCCGGATGCCAAGCGGCGGAAGTCGGAACGAAAAATCGAGGAAATTCGGAAGGAGGCTGTATATCAGCGAGTAGAACACGTAAATGCAGCATATATATAACTGTGTTACACAAAAAAAGAACGTCGACGGAAAGGAATACACGACGTTTGGGTGGACGCCACGGATGCTTCTCTTTAAAGGGGCACTGACACATCAAAATCATATTTTTTTTTATTATCCGAAACGATTGAAAACGATTGAAAACGATGCCGGGACATTCCCCTCAAAATTTGAGATTTGGGAATTCAGTATTCGTGAAGTAAAAAAACGATTTCCAAATGCCGAATTCGAAGTTCCCGCGCGATCGGCGCCGGTGCCTTGACGTCAAAAATTGCGGAGACCTGAGAGTTTACTTCCTTTCACCACTCCCTGCTGTTGCCATGGCGACCCAAAGCGAGGAGGAAAGGAGCGAGCGCCCGGCGTTGCGGCGGACCGGTTTTGAGCGGTGTCGCCTGTTTTCCGTTGGAGGATACAAATCCAGGAGACGGCACCACAACGAACTCCCGATTTTTGGTATTTCAAAAAGAAGGGCCGTAGTGCGTTCGCAATTGCGTTAAAAAACATGTTTTAGGATTGCCGTAATTAAATGTTATAGAGATGTCGCCTACAATGCTTCTAAATTTCCTGATTTTTGACGTCACCGATCAAAAGAAGCGAGGAGGCGAGAGGCGGGAAAATCAAACGCCAAAAATAAAAAGGCGCGCGCGCGCGCGGGAAAAATTTTTTTTTCGCGACGCGTTTTTTTTTTGCGTGTTTATGACTGCAACTTGCATCGTTTTAGACAATAAAAATAAATACGACCTTTGGGGTGTCAGTGCCCCTTTAAAGTCGCGTTGGGCAGGCGCCGCTGCTCAGAGAGCGAAGAAACTGATAGCGTAGCTCCTATTATCGATTGGTAGCGCAGGTAGGTCACTTCCTCGATTTTTAGTTCGCGCAGCCACCGCCTGGTGCCGTCGGTATGTGGAAAAGGTCCATTGTGTCCCCCTCGGTTTTCTCTTTTTATGTGGCGCCATCTATGTGAAGCATCGCGAACTCTCAATCCGGGTGGGCGACCGGTGGCGACCGTCTGAACTGACAGAGATGGTTTCTCGTAAATTTTCAATGGAGGACTGTTGTGCTCTCGGTGCTCTCGGTTTATTTTGCGCACTCTCCCATAGAGTTCCACGCAAATCCGATTCCGATTTTTTTTCCTTTCGCCGCAGCGCTATTTGTCGCAAATCGGACGTACCCGCAAGCAGACGAGTACACGATCCGGTTACGGCGCTGCGGTAGGCTTCTATGGGCTGTTTCCCCACCTGTCTATCTTACACCCTGCTCTAGAGTAAAGGTTTTGTATAGGGGTGTCGCGAACCGGCCGAGGTTCGAGTTCGACCAGGTTCGACTTTTTCGAACTTTTAGTAGAAAATTCGACGAACCTTGTATTGAGGTTCGACTCATGTGCGCATGCGCGACAGGCTGGCCAGTTGGCTTCGGATTGGATGGTGATGGCTAAGAAATAAATTAAGGGCAGCGCGGATTGGTTATTTCACTTATTACTGTACAAAACAATTAAGTTATTAACTTCTTCAGTGATTAGAATTAGTTTCTTTAAATTGCAACTGTTTATAAAATAAAATAACCCTTTTCTTAAAAAAGAATTCTCCAAACCTAGACATGCTTGTATCAAGGTCTGGCCACACTGTCCACAAAGTCGAACCGGTCGAATCTGGTGAAAAGTTCGAAGGTTCGTCGAACCGGTTCGACCCAGTCGAACCCCGAAAGTTCGACCTAAAAATCTGGTTCGACAAAAGTTCGCGACACCCCTAGTTTTGTACCTTTACTACAATGGCTTGAAGGGGGTAGTGTGGTTATCGCGTAGCCTCCACCATGCGTCGGGAACGACCGCTCCTTGGAAGACGGTGTAGGTAGCGCTTCGATCCGCAGCTCCGTTGGGTGCCTCAATCGGCCGGCAGATAGAGGCACCCTAACGCGCTTCATAACTAATATAAATACCCCAAAAACAATTATTTGTTTCCAGCGAACTTCGCAACGACATGATTTGTGTTTGAAGGAGAATAAAAATGTGAAACTAGCAGACGACAGTGTAGTCGACAGCTGCGAATCGGCCGGAGCTGGCCGGAGCTAGAGCACTATATAGCTCCTACGGAGCAGAGTAGCGCAATCGGCGCAATCCTTTGAACCCCGTGGTTTGTCGACAACATGGCCAACAGAGCGGCTCGGCGCGAGTCACGTGGTACTCAGGGTTCCACGAGGCGGCCCGCCCTATGGGAGAATACATGGAGATCGACACAACGCGGCTGATTAATAAATGAACAGCTAGTTCACACTTTTAAAAACTAGTCTGTCGTGAAGTTAGTAAAGCACTAAACACTTTATCAAAGTTTTAATAATATCGGATGCGTGTGCAAATTTTGAGAAGGCAATTTCCAAGGCAATGGCGTTTGAAGCAGACGATTTTTGCTCGCAGCGGAGATGAGCTTTCCGGGTTGGCCGGAGCGGGTCACGTGAATGGTGTGACGTCGCCGTGTCGTCTGCTGCATGATGCCGCTCAGGCAAATTTTAAGAAAAAGTTAGGTCCTTGCGTGGCACAAAACTTAGCGCAAATTATTCTAAAATGTTCCATTATTATGTCAAAAATGATTGTCATTCCGTACATCCCCACAATACTGAAGAAACAACGATTTCCTCACGTTCTCCAAGCCTTTCTGACCGCAGTTGGAACCTCCGGGCGTTCGCCGCTAGTCGCCGAGAGACGGCGTTCTAGATTGCGCTACTCTATACACCTTTTCCGTCTAACCGCGACCCAGCGCGTAACGTGCGTAGCCTCGACTCGGCGACTCGGCGCACAGCGGGAATAGTTCTTCCGGTTCTAACACTTCCGGTATGCGGGAGCAGGCCTAGCCGGCTGGCAAGATGCTGAAGTGGTGCGCGTTAAGTGGGGTTTGAAGCCCTTGACAGCGAAGTGAGTTGTAATAAGGTGGGTTAATACTTTGATGTATCATGTCCGCGCATATTTGGTCATCGGGCTGCCACTGCGCAGTCGTTGGCTGCAGCAGCAATTTCCGAAAACGGAAGATAGCGCGTGACAAATTGTGCACCGAACACAAGAATATCGCAAAGCGAATGCGGTTGTAACGTATACACGTTTGCAAGTCCGGTCTCAGGGCGCCGCCATCTTCCTCAGTGGGGTGCGCTCTCGGGAGCGGCCATAATCCGATTACGACGCCTTAGCAAGGCTTCGTAATCGGATTATGACTGGTCCAAGCGCACCCCAGACAGGCAAGATGGCAGCGCCCTGAAGCCGGACTTGCAAACGTGTATAGGTGACATTCACTTGACGTAACTCGCTAGGTGCGCTGGCATCGGCCACCACCGTCGCCATCTTCGAGGTCTGCTTTTATGTAGGTGTCAGGTGCCGTCTGGCCGGACATTTCAGCGTGGAATAGCAACATTTTACAACTTTAAAGGGTCTTTTTGGCCGAAACTATGGGTTATTCTTAGACTTTGGTGCTTTTAAAGCGCCGTGGGAATATTTTTTGTGTGTGATTTAGTTCATTTTTGTCGCTGTCGGACTTTTCCGCCGCGGCGGCGTTGCTCCATCGGCTCAATGACGCGCTCCGTGTCGTGCGCCGTGACCACGGCGGTAGCTCTTTTACGAGAACTGTGATTTTGTACTTTGGGGCTTTTGCAGCACGGTGTTACTACTCTTTGTTTTGTTTTGCTAGTTCCCTTATTGTTTTTTCTCTAGCTGATATTTTGCACTACGGCCGCGTAACCGTGTTGCTCCATCGCCTCCGCGTCGTTCGTCGTGCCTTCGGTGTTCGTTCTCTACAGAAACATACCGTGCGGCTCACCGTGTGCGCAGCTAATGAAAAGTGCGTCGCATTTTTTATTAGCCTGAACGATTTAAAAACCGCATGCAAGCGATTTGGCGAGCGACGATAGAAGCGACAGCGAAGCGGGTCGTCGTCGCTTGTCTCGTCGCCGTCGCTCGTCTTGTATCGTGGCTCGATCGCTGAATTTCTTACATTCGGTTCAGCCTTTACACACGGTACTCGACGGCAACAAGGGAATTAAAACGGCTTGCCCCCGAGGTAAACTGTTTTCTCTATTCTGTTCAACGAAGCTGCTTCAACGATATGAAATTAGCACACACTACCAACTGACGACCGCATACACAAGCCAATCAAACGTCAAATAGCGACCTCGAAGATGGCGGATCGACGGTGGCGCTCCCTGGCAAAATCGAACCTGCAGGCTCAGTGAATACCACCTGTGCACTTTGCATCGCTTCCCCGCTGATATCAGCGGGGAAGCGATGCAATATCAGCACATAAAAAAACAAATAGGCAGTATAGAAACGGGCATCTACAAGTGCAGTAATAGGCCTCGACAAGTCAAATGTAGAACGAATTTTGCAGCTTGTGGTGCATTACACCCTGGGTGTAGTGATTGTTATTGGCTACTCAAGTTTTGTTTTTCATTCCGTTCATTCCTACGAGGATGTGCACTATAATTTTGTGTGTTGCTAGGTAGTGACGCCCGTTAAAATACATTAATGGAAACAATACGTAAAGAGGGCGCAAAATCGTCGTCGTTCTCCCCACCCCCCTTTCACCCCCATCTCCTGAATAGTTCTGACGCATCTGGGCGTCATTCGAAGTAGAAATGTCCCGGTAACTAGCGATCGTACCTCGACGGTGCACAATAACAATAAACCTTTCGGCCCGCGTCGCCAACTCCGATTGTGAGTATTTCTACGATTAAACGATGATACTTCTATGCCCAGGGTCGCCCTCGCTCGCGCATAGAAACCCTCCGTTAGTCATTCGCAGAAGGCTGTCATTCTTCACAAACAACAACACGCGAAGAGTAAACACTGGAAAACGTCCTCATGAAAAGTGAACATGCCTCCGATTTCGATTACCGGCGACGCTGGCGACGAACCTCTCGGCGCTGTTGGCGCAACAACGGGCGCCATGAAGGCGAATAAGCGCGCCAGAACACAATAATTCACACTTTCAATAACAAACAAATGAAGAACTCACTAAAGGGAAAACAATAAAGATACGATGCACGGGGTCAATGGGGACAACGCGGGAGCTAGGAACAACGCTGCTCTCCGCATACCAAAATGGGCGCACAACAACCGTACGCCAGACGGCGCGGCTGTTGCTGCAACACGCAAGATGGCGACGACTACGCGGAAAAGGTGTTCCGTGCGGGAACTATAGGGGGCGCTTTGAAAAACGCGCGCAGCGCCGCTAGCGGAGGAGCTGGCGTTCGACCGTGAGGCGCGTTCAGCAGCCTGCGGCGCCTTTTCGCATGCGAAGCTGTGGCGGCGGAAGCGCGTACGGACGGAACTTTTGCTTTTTGAGCCGATACGTGGAGGGTGACGTTGCATGAGTGCTGGGAGAGATTTAAGAAGGGCATTTAGCTGTTGCTCCGCTTCTTATATATTGAGCTTGAGTCGTTATTAGGGGTAATTTCTCTAGTTGCGGCCAAAAAAAGGAGTTGGAGCAATTTTCTGAAAAGCAAGACGGCCGCCTCCAAATTGCTTTGAGTGGGAAATTTATTTCGCTCGTCGCTGTAAACGTAGGACTGCTGGAACGATGATATTGGAGGCGAGTGAGATGTACACTAAGTTTCTGCAAGAAGTGTGCCAAGTTTCATTAAGACGGCAGGTGTGAATGTAGTTTCTAACGAATAAAGAAATAAAGCTGTACGGTATATCCAATATTGGACCCAAAATGTTGTGTCATAGCGGGCTGTGCAAAGTGCAGATTTGGGCACACAGGTGCTTGGACTTGACAGTAACATGACACAGCACTTATTATACAAAAAGAAAAGGTGGCATAGGGAAACCAGGTGAAAATTTGGTTTGGGCGGCGTAACTCAATGGGAACCGGTTTTGACCATGAAAAGGCTGTCAAGAGAATACCACTGGTCGGGGGAAGTGGAGACTTTAGAGGTAGGAAGGGACTAGTGGACTGTACGTCCAATTGCGAAAGGTGGTTCCAAAGCCGAGAAAACAAAGTTGTCGGCCAACACACGGTTTGGCCGCCAAGGACTTTTGCCGTCAGCTGTTGTGTAATAACCTGTTGTGCGAGGTGCTGATTTTCGGCCCACAGGTACTTTGACATGACCGTCACTTGGCACAACACTTATTATAACAAAAATAGTTGGCATAGCGAAACCAGGTGGAAATTTAGTTTGGGCGGCGTAACTAAATGGGAACTGGCTTTGACCGTCAAAGGCTGTCAGAAAATACCACTCATCATGGGAGGTGCACACTTTACAGGTAGGAAGGGACCAGTGGACGGTACTTCCAGTTCGAACCCCTTTGCGATAGGTGGCTCTAAAGCCGAGAAAAAAATTGTTGTCTACAGAACTCGGGGTGTCAGTGTTTCCACATCCAAAAGGAGGCTGATCAAGAAAGAAAGCACACCACATAAACTTCCATACTCAAACGCCGATTCTCCAGTGATTCCGAGTTTCATGGTTGTTTTCTTTAGATTTATATTTTTCACTTTTTTTACCGTTCGAATCTTTCTTCATGAAGTACAGATTACGGGCCATATTTTTCCGGAATTATCATCGACTCGTACGATGGGGACGAAACTTCTTTGGAGGGCATTCCTCCAACGAAATTGGCACTGCATACCCACGAGTGTGGGATGGCATTTCAGTTCGTCCCATCGGCGCTGACACATGTAGGCGTTACTGGTACGAAAACAAACGCAGAGCGCAAAGCGGCAGTGTAGAATATGTCAGCCGTGTCGACACAGTGGCAGACATGATCGGGACACCAAATTTCTCGCGTCGTATGGCACGGCTCCATCGTTGTCGCTGTCCCACAAAACATCGGCGAGGTGAAAAACTGTGAAAGTTTGTCTCCACGAGATACGACGCATAACTATTCAAGCACTTAATGACGCAGCACAGGCTGCGTCATTAAGCTGTGAACCCAGTGCAATAGCACCACTCCGACTTCAACGTGTACCAACGTACGCGGCGTGGTTTCAGTTTCGTTTTCTCTGGGGTGCTCACTGCCTACCTTCGGTACCGGCCGCGCGGCGGCGCGCCAGTCGCGTCGCACGGACCTTTTCATCCTCCTCCGCATGGGCGCTGCCATCTTGGAATCACGTGACGCGGCAGCCATTAGGTTGCTTCAACTTGCTGCTCCGCTCTCCCCTCCGCGCCTTGGCGGATGCGGTGTATTCGTGTTTTTCGTCGCGTTTCACCGCGCTTGCTTGCCTTACTTCGGAAACTGTAGTCCGATACGTCTACTCGACGACTCCTGAGGTTTGTTTACTAATAGTGGCGAAACATTCTCAGTAAGAAGCGCGTATATTTATATCGCGCATTTAGGATTGCAAGGCGTCAAGAATAGTCAGCACAAGGAGACTATCTGTATTCCGTGAAAGTATCGTTCTTTGTATTCATAATATATCGAAAACAGTTTCTTTTGATTATGTGAGGAAACTCGCGGAGGAGATAGACAACGAACGTTTAACTTCTATTTTATCTGAGGCTAAAAGTAAAGGTACGTTAACATCAAGCGATTTTTTTGTTCAAAATATCACACTTACATGTGTATGAGGTTCTCAATCTCCTTTTTGCGACGTAGACATTCGGTTGGTCGGTTTACTTATGAAGTTTAAGAAATTGTATACTATGCTTAATTTACTTAACAGAAAGGTTGGGACCTCCCGCGTAAGAAACTGTCACATACACTTAACAGTAGCGAGTTGTCCTTGTCCTTGCGCTGTTTGTTTTCCGCTAATATGAATGACCAACTAGCCCAATCGTCAACACTAAAGAAATAACGTCGTTTCTATTTACAAATTCAAAACACGGTTTGGGTTCGGCGCATGCGCAATAATGACGACGCCTTCTTTGTTTTTGCTTACGTTGTTTTCTCTTTTGCCAGCATCTAAAATCCGCAATAATTGAGGCCCCCCCCCCCCCCCCCCAAAAAAAAAAAAAAAAAAAAAAAAGAGCCGTCTTAATAACAGTATTTGAGTCCAGGATTGTCGATGGCGAATAGAGGTTTACTTTTTGCGGCTGGCTACACCGAAATTTATAAAGCGGATTTGTGCTAAAGAAATAAATATTTGTCACACAGGTCCGTGAAGTGGTGCCTAGCGCTAGAATTCAGCCAAACTTTCTGAGGTATTTCTCCCCCTGCGCCCTTTAATTTTATTTGGCCAATTTTCCGGAAGACGAATGCCAGATTTAATTTGAAGGGCCTGTCACTTCCATCATATCCTGAGTAAGCAAATGTTCATATAAAAAAAATGTATTGCCTAGGGCGAATATCGCGAAATGCTGCTGATGAGTACTTTAGCAGTATTGATAATTTAAGAAATTTCCTAATCAGCCTGTCAAAACATGCTTGAGTACTAAATTAAAAAAAAAGAGACCGAGACGATATTATTTGTTCAACGAAATTTGAAATATTCGCGTCCAATTCAAAAATAGGTTGAATATGATCCACAATATCCGTAAATGACAATCGCACGTTTGTATTTTGATCCTGGTGGCTGTATTTTTCGTTATAAACGGCCCACTCTGGCAAGCGCTCGGAGAAGGCCCAGCAGAGACCACGTGACATTCAGCGCGTGACGTAGGTCGCCTCAAGACGAGCAAAGCTACGGCGAGGCTGACGTCGAGAGTATGGCCTAGTCGTTCCAGCCACCGAAGCGGCTGCTTTTGTACAAATTTTGAGTGACGGGTTAATCTTCTATAATCTTGTAGGGGGACAATAGCGACTTCTGTGACACACAAAAGGCATTCTCGGGAAGAGGGGAGTTCCTCCTGCCCCTCTTCTCTCGTCGTGGCCGGAGGCAAGACAACCTCCGTCACTAGCTGCCAAGGTTCCTAGACGGGCATTACAAGCGAGGCGTTAGGCGAAAACAACGATTTTCTCACGTTCTCCATGCATTTCTGACCGCAGTTGGAACCTCCGGGCGTTCGCCGCTAGTCGCCGAGAGACGGCGTTCTAGATTGCGCTACTCTAGAGTTCCTCTACGCTACTCTGCTCCGAAGGCCGGAGCCAAGCTGACCAAGCGGCCAAGCCGGAGTCATAGCTGGAACGACGGTGCTGCAAGCGCCAGCGCCACCCGCGGCCGTCTTTCAACGCTGTGCCGCTTCTCCGGTTTCGTTCGTTACACTACCCGCTTTAAGCCACTGTACCTTTGTACCTTTACCACCTTTACTCTAGAGGTCTGCCACCACGATCCTGGCGGTGTCACAATAGCATAGTGTGTGTGGCAGACGCCTGTTCTGCTGCAGTTCGCTCTCCAGCTTGACAGTTCAGGGAAATTTACGTAGCCACGAGTTGGGACGCCGCGACGACAGCGACACTCGCGTTCGCTTGTGCTGTTTGCCAGCGTCTTTATAACCAACCGCCAGGATCGCGACATTCGACAGCAAGACATTTCGGCTTATGTGGCGTCATTTATTGCCATTTTGGGACCACTTTCAATGCATGGGCGGAATAGGACGCTAAACATACGAGTCGGTGACCAGGCATTGTGTGCGGCGCCAGCGGCGCCGGCGCCAAAAAAGTAAAAAGAAATAGTGTGAGCAGAAGCGGCAGAAGCGTCGGAAATCGACGCGTTTTTTTTTAGCTTGGAAGGTAGTAGGGTTGCGCCCAGTACAGTATTATGAAAGGATTCATTATTTTCGACTCTTTAAATGATGTTGTATATAAGCATTTAGACGGAGACCTCGTCAAGCACATTGTCGAAGTATGCATTAAAAACGGGTTGCTGGAGGAAACTTCAAGAGAAGTATGGAATGTTTAAGTTACCCGTAAATTTGAGTCTCGATTGGTGTCTATAAGTAAAAGAATATACACTGTCCAGGCCTCAAAAGCACGAGCATGACTTTTCACAAGTGCACAATTGACTTGACGCTTAACGGTTTTCTGTCCGTTGTAGCGTATGCGCGTCTGTTTATTCGGTGGTTCTCGCTTCGGACCGGTTGACGGTTTCTCCAAAGGGTGTCATATTTTTCTTGTAACCTTGGAAATGGTTGTAAAACGTGACCATCCCTTGTTCCTTTTAGATTGAAGACTCTTCGAACGTGGTCACCAACGATGTCCTTGTACAGTTGTTTTCGCCACTGGTCACGTCTCAGCGTGTGATGAAAGAGCGAATACATACTGCGTACAGCAGCATCTACTGCAAGGACCAGACACTTTGCGTGTTCACCGAGGTTGGAACGAGTCGCATGTTTCCTTTACAGTCGCCGAAAGATGAGGTCAAGGAACTACTCAGCTCCACTAGCTTACATTTGCTTTCTCTGACCCATATCTTTATCAAACAGTATTTAATCAAGTACATGAAAAAACGTTTTGGGCTTGGAGCAATGAAGTTCTCACTGACTTCATATTTGAGTGACACTTTTTCTCCAGGTAACCGCTAATTCACACTGAAGGCGGATCCGCGTTCGCAAAGCGGTCGCAAACGCGGTTGTATAAAGATCCAGTACAATTGCACGCGCACTCGATGACATCAACTGCGCGTGACATTGTACTGAATCTTCATACAACCGCGTTCGCAACCGCTTTGCGAACGCGGATCCGCTTTCAGTGTGAATGAGCGGTAACCGCTCATTCAGTGTGAGCCTCCCTTCATGCATTGGCCCTACCAATGCAGAAAGCGTCAGTAGCCTGCAAAGGTTATCCTGTTAGAGGGCTCGTATTGCAAAGACCACATGCTCCGTATCCGAATTGTTCTTCCTCACCCCCTCTGCATTTGATTGACTTTAGTGACAGTTGCTCATCAGATGGCCATCAGTAATGCTAAAGTGAAACGTGAAGGTGCTTGAAGCTGGTAGTAACTTAAAAGGGAGCCAACAGGAAGGCTCAGAACCGATGTTATGCTAAGAGACAGCTTCCCAGGGCTGTGAAGAAGCCGAGTGTCTTAGTGAAACGTCATCAGGAAACTTTTTAACGTTGGTAATGCTGTTAAACATGATTTCTATGAAACCGTATGAGTAGCTGTCATTGAAATGATTGGAGATGGAATGTCATTCTGCCGAGGAAAACTCTAGCTAATGTGACATCCAAATAAGGCCCGTATGCCCTGGACATCCCGCGGTTGGGTAATGAGTAATGAAACACATGGTGGCTACCTTGTACCTTCGCACTGCTAGAGACAAGAAGCTCGTCCGTTGTCTGTGCACTGTCCATACTCCCTGTGACGCTGCGAGCTCAAAATTATTATTTTCCTTGGGGGCAGCTGCCGCTCAAGCACCCAAGCAATGGGTCTTTCTTTTCAAAGCTATCGGATCATGTTCGTGGATCTCGTAGACCAGAACGTAGACACTCTAAGCTTTTTCTGGTAGTTATAAGATCAACATCAGCTAGCTTTACCCTGACTTGAACTTGAAATGTATTTAAATTGTGCTGTCCTGTCTTTCATAGTTTCTCATTGCAGTGTTCTTCCAGCTTTATGATTTTATACATGACAGTATGCGTAATTTGCTTGAAAGCTTCCTCGTATTAATATTATCACTATCGAGTTTTAGTGGCAGTTGACCTGAATTTTGCCATTCCAGTTCTTTGGCTGCACCGTTTTGGGCATAAACTCGGAGAAAGAGGACGCTGAAGCCACGTGTCGCAAACGGCTGAAAGTATTTCTGTGCTTGGTTCAAAGGCTCTACGGGCCTGCTCTCGACGAGTAAGTAGCATGATAATCGGCTCTACTGCAAAGCCAATAAATTTTGTTATGTCTGCTGTGATTTGCTACCAGTAAAATTTTGATTTCAGGCTGAGGTATAACAGTGCCAATGGAGATAAGAGGGCTGTCTTGCTGGGAAGGCTCATAGAAGCCTACAATGACTTGAGGCAAAGCGACCAAATGTTTTTGTTTGAGGTATGCGACAAGCTTCCTGCCTTAGAAAGTGTCAGTCTTTTCCTTTTTCGTGGAAGGAGGGTCTTGTTTTCAGTTGCATCCTAACCCTCAATGAATATTTGTTTTTGTAGGCACTGGAACGTGTTATTGTGAATGCAGATATTGCCTCCACGTGCAGCAACTTGCTGCAAGAAGTGCTGGAGACGTTTCGGCGTTTTAGCCCTAAAGGTGAAATGGCCTGCCATTCGTACCTGTTGCTGAACAACAAGCTTGTTGCAACCTATTCAAGGTGATCACCTCTGTGGGTTTGAGACAGTTGATGTGCATTGTCCTTTAACAAAACTCGCCATAGTTTTAAGAGCACCTAAAACAATGCCGTCGATTCTACTTCGTTTCAGCCGAAATTCTACACTCTTGTCGCAGGCTGACCTACTGGTACTGTTCCTCACATTACGAGTGGTACATGAACAGGATGGTGGTGACACATGCGTGAGTTGAGATCTTAAGTTTTCTTTTAAGAATCTACCTTATCTTTTTATGATAAATGGTGTGAGACATATTAGTCATTTTTTCCCTTTCCGTAGAGAATGCACTTTCTTTTTTCGTAATGAGACATTCCTTCAAAGGGCCTGGGGAAAAAAGCTCCCACCTATGAACCTCTGTTTTCTCTTTAAACAGCATTCCCCTCTTCGTCTTGGGCTTTCCCTCTCTTTTGCTGGTAATAAATTTCTCTGTAATTACTAGACTTTAAAATGGTTCTGCAATTTTATACAATACAACCAAAACACCTGCCTCAACATAATGTCTATGGTTGTGCTCCTGCAACCCATATTTTAGAGACTTCCAAACACAGATGAGGGAGTGTCCAAACAAATGCAAATGCCAGCCATATTCTCTTGCTCCGATGTGTTGAGAACTTCATATGCTAATTTTTTTAATTCAAATTACATACATCATTGGGTGAAAATGGCACACCTATCGAGCCGAGGTGTCCTGACCATTTATTTTCTAACCAAATTCTTTTAAGGGGGGACACTACCCAGAAAAAAAGTTTCTGCAAAAAAAGTTGAGTTTAAAAAATACCATGTTTACATCTGCCAACATCTAGAGAGTATTTCCAGAAAGTTTCAATTGCTTACACTGCATAGTTATTTTTTTATAAATTAGTTTCGGTCCACCGATGCTAAAGAAAAGTTAGAGGTTCAAGCACTTTGAACACATTTTTCTTTGTTTCTCTTTTTGGCCTAAATTGCACTTAATAAATTTTTCATTTTAGTACAAAACTATTGAAAGACTGAATTTTTAGCGGCTTATATACCAAAATTTTATGAAGCCGGTTACTATAAGCCTAGATTTTGCATCTTCATGTTTTTTATTATGAAAAATTGTAATTTGCAAAACTTCGTAAATGTAAAACAATTTTTTATATATATAATTTTTTTTACCTGTAAAATGCATGTTTTTTAAAAATTTCTTTTCATAGTAACCAGCAACAGGTACTCCAGTATGCATTCCACCAGAAAAATATGTGGTTATCAACACCATTTCTCAACGATAAATTTATTGAGCAAATTCTATGCGAAGCTATGCTTTACTTCGTTCTGGGGAGTTCACAGGGCTGAAACTTTGCACGCCCTCCTTCTATATGGCTACAAACACCACCTACAGATATCACGCCGATTAAGTGAGCGGTTCAAAAGTTGACATTCCCAGGTAGTGTCCCCCTTGCCCTGCAATCATATTTAAGCGTCTATCTTTTTTGCGGTTTCCCTGTCTCTTGAGGTTCGGGCAAGCCAGCGGGACGGAGAGAGTAACTAAATATCAGTGCGTCATATTTTAACCGGACGACGCGGAAACCTCCTCTACCGACAAGGGCGACCTGTGGTACCGAAAGCGCGCAAAATGTGACGTCTTTGGTCCTGGGGTTACTAATGGTCAGAGCCGCTAAAAGCTTCTTTTTAGTAGAAATACAAAATATAAGTGGCACGAACCATTTTAATTATTTATAAAAGTAGTTTTTGTTCAGTATCTTAGATCAGAAAAGAAACAAATGCAGTTTATAAATACGGAAACAAGAAATGACCCGTCGACATACCCGCCACCAAGCGGTGGAAAAGGCGGCGCATACTAGAAAGGAGTAGTGGGATCAGGCACCGACATGGAAAGGTCCCGGATGTACGCGGCGGCGCTGCGGTCGTATGGACAGGAGGATTCGACCGGCTCCGAGCGTTCCGAAGGCCTTCGGCGAGCTTTGTTTTGCGGTTTGGCCGTTTCGCGGTATGGCAGCGTGAAGGGGCTCCCATTCTGAATTGATCTTTACCCCGTGTTTGCTGTCGTTTGTGGCCAATGAAGTGTCATGCCGAATTAGTGTTTAATTGCGCAGCAAATGCAATGAGAGCCGCTCTGGCTGCCCGCTGCATACAGCCTATCCAGAACATGCTTTAGTGGCGCCCTCTCACGCCGTCGCATGGAGTGCGGCAGCCGTGTGTGCTCGATGAGCTCACTACCCCTCCTCTAGTTCACGGTCACTCAAGCAACCAAGGACTTCATGAGGGGGGTTATTTTTTGCTTGTTTTTGTAATTTTAATTTGCCTATAACTTTTAAAATAAAGCGAATTTCGAGAAAAGAAAAGTTTCATTAAGTTACTACGTTCAGTGCACTCAGGTTCGGTGCAAATTAAAAACCAGTAAAAATTCCTTGCAGGGCCCCTTTAAAGGGGTACGGAAACGAAATTCCAGCACTCATTTTTTAGCTTTAATGTGTTGCATGTTGCAGCATAACCACAAAAATACCAGTCCTTCGTTGAAAGGCACAAGCAAACTAATTTTAAAGCTAATTAAACAATCTTTCAATGTGCACCTGGTGGATGCATGTGGAGCCTATTTGGGAAGTAATCTAGCAACGTTGGGGAACTTGCTACGTAGTAATGACGTAGCAAATTCCATCGGAGCAGCGCCACTCTTTGGCATTTTAACATTTTCCTTCTTAGCTTTCCTCCTCAACTCACAAATCGCGCATTGTACAAAACAGTCCAAAAAGAGGTACTCCCCTCTTTTGTCCAAAAGTCCAAAAGTACAAAACAGTCCAAAAGAGGTACTCCCCTCTTTCTCAGACCCTCGTTTGTGCACCCGGATACAGCTATTCTCCCTTTAGAAGATTAGCCCGTCGTTCAAAATTCGGACAAAAGTTGCTTTCCCCACCCCGTTCAGCTCTAAGCTGACAGTGTTGTGGAAGCTACGTGCTCCTTGGGCCAGCCACACGCTTGTCACCCCAGGGGTACTTTGAACAGCTCGGTTGTAACGCGTTGACGCTATTGACACCACCACAACGCTGACAACACCACCAGCGGCAAAGCTCATAACCACGCCTGCCTTGCTGCGTTACGAATGCGGAGAATCTTTTCTTTCTGTTTTTGTTTGCGCCGGATATCCCATGACGCATCGCACTCTCCGTTCACTTCTCTTCGAGCGCTTGCTCAATTGCACCGTTTGGAACGAAAGATATAGCCATTCGTTCAAAATGGTGGTGCGATTATCATTTACGGTTATTATCCGTCATGCTTGACTCATTTCCGATTGAAATTTGAATGTTTAAATGTTTGTTTCCGTACCCCTATAAATTGATAACAGTGGCCCAGCTGAGAGCTCAGTCCGTCTTTCCCTTCTGCAGAGAGAGCCCACAAGCGGGGGCTTGCACAGCCTGCTGCTGTTCTTTGCCACCAGCCTCCACTCGGCCATGCCTTTCGTCACCCACTCCCTTCGAGTCACCGAGAGCATCATGCTGGTCGTGGTTAGCGAGGTGCACTTTTTCAACTGCTCCCCCATGGCCCTGTAGTTTTGGAGTCCAGAGACTGCCCACTTCACCGCACCTTATGTCCCCAGGTGAACAAGGTGCTGCTGGCTGACAATTTGTTCAGCCTGATGAAACAGATGCAGTCGATTCAGCAGAACCCGGAGGAAGGTCGCTGTCGGCTGACAGTAGATGTCCTGGAGAGTGCCATCAACCGGCTTATGGACACCTCCCGGAGAGCCGAGGTGGGTGGGCGGGTGCCACTTGCATCTGCCTTTGTGGATCAAGTTGATTCTGCGGGAAAGTCTTGGAATTGTGGTCTATGGAACTGCTACAGAACCAGAAGCAGCAAAATTTTGTGGCTGTGCGAACTTGTACAAATTCTGACAACGTGTGGAAGGGACCGGTCTTCTAAAGGCCTGTCCCATTCAGCTGCTGCTCAACCTTGTGCTTTATTTGGATGTTGATTATTGAAAAAGTCATTTTCGTGCAGCTAACAGACTTCGGTAAGGAGTGAACAGTCCGGAGGTTTTGCATTCTATTGTTTTGTGAACATTTTCTGTGTGGCACATTTTTTGCTTTTGCAAAGGGTTCTGGAAAGAGTTCTTCATATGTGTAACCCTTTGTTATTACTGCCTCTTTCTGTCAGCTGAAGAGTGATCAGGAAATGAGTATCAGCCTCGTTTCCAAGAAGTGGACATACCTAAAGATGTCTGGCTTTGTGGAATATTTGTCCGGGCCAGAAAATGCAGAGCTGGCATCCAGGTGTGTATGCTTCCCCAATATCTGACAAGACGTGAAATGTGCCCTGCACTCGTGACGAGAAAGTATCCAAACTTAAAGGCTGACCAGCAACCAGGACGAAGGAAACTCTCCCTCTATTCCTCCTTTCCATTCGAGAGACGTTTTCTTTCTACAGGGAGTAGCTCAGAGTCCTGCTCCTGTGGTGAGAGGGAAGAGAAGAGTGCGAGAGGGAATGCAGAGAAGGGAACCGTTTTTTTTCCCGGCAGATGACGATTCTCTAAGTTAACCAAGGGCGTGTGTTGCTGCACTCCAATCAAGCCTTCGGAATTGCCCGTGCAGCTAGTGCACGGTTTCTGACCATTTTGTATGATTGACAGAAAAATCTCTCAGAATCTCTTGGTGGGTTACATGTGTTACTGCACGCCTAGAAATGAAAACCCGAGCAAATTTTCATTGTTGGCACCTGACCCAATAAGCTCGGTGGAGAAACTGCTCTAGGAGCCTGCTTTTCTCTTCCCTGATGAACCCCCACATTTTCACAGCTTTTTTTTTTTTTTTGTACTATTACACATTACTAGGTATAGGTTCTTAGGCACTATTAGTCCAGCTTTTATTTTATCTTTGAAAATTGTTTGTCCACCCACTTATCGGCAGCCATGGCGGTAAACAAGACACACACATTCTCTTGGCAAAGTGTCAGCAGGCTGGGCGTTGTCGCAGCCAAAACTACTGAGAGGAATTCTTGAAAAGGGCAGCTACCACAACAGTAAAAAATAAATTTTTGCCCATGCCCTCCTTCCTCCCTCCCCACCTTTATTTTGCAGGGTCTTTAATAACTAATTCCATGTCCCAGTACTTGGCAGGTTTGTTACTGGTACTTGGGAGGGGTTGAAGTAGGGGAGGATAGGGGGAAGGAGTTTTTTATCGCGTGGGAATTTCTCCCAAAGCAATGGCCCAGCCTACCCTTTTGCATTTTTGGCAGTTTTTTTTTTTTTTTTGTTAAAATGCTGTTTCACTGCAAGCCTAACGAAAAGCTCAGATTCTACCTGGTTTTCTAGGATACGCTCGACTTGGGGTTTTCCGAGCAATAAATGTTTTTGTTGCTTTTCCTCCTCTGAAATGCTTTCACATCACAGTGCCAGGTTGTGAGTAACGATAACTTCTGTTTTTTATGGGAATCATGGACTGAACCTCAGCTAAATTAGCCTAAAGGCTTTGTTGGAATCATTGCAACAATTCTTGTGTCCTCCAATTTGTAAGAATTGGCAACAGTAGTGACCAGATGCACTACTGTTCATTTTCTTAGCACAGTTTTCAGCCTTCCCACCATATTTACGATGGGCCAAAGGCATTTTCGTGAAGGGCGAGGTCTTATGTGTCGAATGACACAGCACTGTGAAAGTTTGTAAACTTCAGACAATTTTCAAGACTAAAAGTAATGCTTACGTCACGTCGGTACAAGTTTACGTGGGGCAGCGGGGTCGTTTTTTTATTTGTATCGATGTGGGCATCAACCTCTCAAGTATTGTGGGAAGTAAGTTACACACAGGAGCCGAGCCAAAAAAGGTCTGATGCCCCAAGTACACTCCCTCTGTGCAGCCACGCTACCAGAAGAGCAGTTGCCGCACCGGGTTCGTTGACCTACTGCAACGAGTACAAGTAATAATGCCATATCAGACAATGATTCAGATTCAACAGCAATTACTGGAACGAGGGTTTCCAAAACACACTGCGGTGGAGTGAGCGGCACGGGTCATAGGCCCCGAGCCACCATCGACAGGAGAGCCACAAAAGAAGCGTGTCATTGTCAGAGGGCAGCCGTATGCATCTTTTGTGTATGGAGTCCAAGAGAGAACTCTGCTTGGACGGGCGTGCTCCCTAATACCGTCTGGTCTCCCGATGAAGGAGCCTTCCCAAATAGGATGGGAAAGGGAATACGGCGAGAGAGAAAGTCGGAACAGGTTGTCTGCTTCACGACCCTCGCATGGGAGGGTCGTGAAGCAGACAACGAGGCTCAATCACGATCCAATCGAGTTTAGTGAATAGATTCCCACAATATCTATCTGGTAGATATCTAAGTGGTTGTGTCGCATACAGAAATAGCTCCTGCACAGTGTAGTTACTAAGCCTTGCACTGGTTGCAAGGTCTGAAGAAGCACTGCTATTGCTCAAGAAAGCACTGCAGGCAGCCTTCAAAAAGCTTGTCCTCGAATCAAATTGATTTGGACATCAACCACTTGGATATCCATCTGGTATAACGTGTGCAATGTAGCAGTGTCACATACAGAAGCAGCACCTATGTAGTTTAGTAACTAAGCATTGTGCTGGTTCACTGGTTGCAAGATCTGAAGAAGCACTGCTACTGCTCAAGAAAGCGCTGCAGGCGGCCTTTGAAGAGCTCGTCCTCAAGCCAGAGATTGCTCGTGAAACAGAACCCCGGCCCAGACTGGTCGAGTCCCTCGAACTCGTCAAAACTCTAGTTGAGAAGAGACTCGAGGACTACATGGACTTTCTGCTGGTCAAGGCAGATGAGGACCTGAGTATAAGCTCGTATCCTTTGCGTTAATCGCAGCAACTGGCTGCGCTTACTTTTTTTTTTCGTTTTTTTTTTCTTGGGGAAGGAGAGGGGGGGGGGGGGGGAGGGGACAAAACAAAAATGTATATTTTTGTTTTGTTTTAAATACTGATAATTTTGGAATTAATGAAGCATCAACTCTAGTATGAACATTTTTTTTTTTCTTTCCAGCGTATTACTTTTTTTAGTCGTGTGTTTCTCTCTGTTTCATTAATCAGTGCATAATTATTCAATCAAGTTCCAAAGCTGGATAGAATGCAAATGAACAGACATGCTGCATTTCAGAAATCGGAGTGCAAATATTTTCAAAGATTTTTGATGACCTGGAAATTTCACATTTGTCTATTTTCATCTTGGGGGAAAGAACCAAGAAAGATTTTTTACGAGTTTTCGAGGTTTTTTATTTGAGCCTTTATGCCATCAGTTCCTACTTGCTGGACATGTCACCTTGACAAATTTGCAGATTCTCTTTGCAGTACCCGGGGTTGCTTCATTTTTCTTACATAAACAGGAGCAGCAACCAAATGATAGCACCACGCATTGCTTCGGAGGAACTACGGGACAAGGTGCGCACTCCAATCTAAGCCTCATCATGGATATCTTTCTCAAAGACGTCTGCGCTTCTATCAGAGTGCCGATTCCAAACGCTCGTCGTGAAGCGAAAGCGCGCAGGCGAGCCAGCCAACCGGGGAACACCGTAGTTTTTTCGTAGCCCCAGAAATTTATAACAGGTTGCCAATTTTTTTTTGTTTCCGAGGAGTATTATTGCACTTTGCAGAAGCCTACAGAGTGCATAAACAAAGGTGGACATGGGGGGGTGTCTGGCTCGTAGTTAGGCATCAGTGGCTGGCTTAGATCTGCTAAAATAACGCTTGCATCGGGGAAACATTTTTTTTTTTTAGTGACCGAGACTGTCAAGTAAATTTGGGAGCTTGGGGGAACCTATTGGCTCCTTCCTAAAAAGGTAGCTTGATAATCAATGCTTTACGGCACAGTCCTGGCACCAGCTCCGGGTGGTGGTGCTGCAACATGTAGAATGTTTGGGTGTAGCCACCTTGCTGAGTGCGACCCTGCTTCTCAGGTCTGGAAAGGATGGGACTTTGCCCAAAAGTACGCCCACGAAGGCTCGTTCACCACCATGTGGGCCGAAGGGGAGCTCCAGTTCTCCTACATCCTGTGGTTTGAAAACCTGGCGGTGAGCTTTTACGTTGCCGGGTCGCGAGACTTGCGGGGGATGGACTGCTGAGTGCCGTGTTCCCTGCAGGGCAAGACGGTCAAGCCCAAGTGCGCCGTGGACCCCAGCAGCCTGCGGCGGATGTCCTACCCGGGCGCCATGGTGGGCAACTTCTACGGGTGAGCCAGTTTGCTTCTCAAGCGCCAAGTTGGGTGTTGTTGTAAAGGAGCATCCCTGGATTAACTGCAACGTTGGAAGAAATGTAACATTTCTGCGTACTACTACGATTATAGGTGCTTTGCCAAATGAGCTTATTAGGAAGCGCGCTTCCTTCGTGCGGTAGATTGAAAAATAGTCATTGAGACGAGTGCTTATTGCGTAATTTGCCAATTCTTTAAAATCTAGCGAACTGTATTGAAAATAATGCGCAGCATTGTTTTTAATAGGACAAGTATACTCACGAATGTGGAACGTTCAAATGTGGTACCCTTTGGGATTTTTACTTATTTATTACTTATTGCAACCTTTTTACTAATGGTCGAAACAGAAAAGATAAATAAATGTAAAAAAAAAAAAAGACTGCATTTATGCGGTGCTCTGCTGTAGACTACGCTGAAATGCGATAGCATTGCTCGTCTTCTTCTGCGAATTAAATTGCGACTAAAGTGGCCACCACTGTTCAGCTATCTCCTCTTTAGTCCACTGTTTCCTTTTGCGAGGCATCGTGAAAACTGGGACATCCAGCGAGCACCGTTCCACGACCCACATGTGCGTGCAATCAGGAGGGAATGTCACGTGTGCCTCACTCTCCTGTGCTTGCACTTGAATGCGAGTCAAAATGCTACTGCATTTAAAGGACAGCACTATACCACATAAATCACCAATTCACAACAGAAAAGTGAAAGTGCAAATGAGTATGACTCTTCCTTCGCCGACTACATCGAGGGTGACAAAAAGTGAGCTGAACGCGGCCCATGCCTTTGGAACACTTTGGATGCGCATATATTTTTTCACATCATTCTTTCACCATACGCTCGACGTAATTCTGACGATGTTACAAACAACCATTTTTTGTAGATAGTGCGTTGGTTCGATCTCGCAAATACTGCAAAACTTTGTCTAGTTCAGGACCAGAAGCATTCTTGTTACTTGCACACTGGTGCTACCTCGTTTCAACTCTGCGCAATCCATGACAGTGGAACACAAGGAGCCGTAGCGCAGTCGGTCACAAACGCAAGTGTGTGAACCAGCCTTGCGGCCCCGGTCCTGCGACGGTAGTCTTGAATGGCTATGAAATGGTTCTTAATTTATTAAAATAAATATAAAAATACATATTCAAAAGTAGCCTCGCTAAAATATTCCCCGCGTTCTCGGGGATTCTAGGGCAAGCTATTAAAGTCACATTAATTAGTTAAAATAATTCGCGAGTAAACATTGCCACATGCTTATTTTTTATCGTCTCCAATATTGACGTAAAAAGCGTATTATTACTACACCGTATACTCGGTATTATAAGTAGACAAAAGTTTCCCAAAATTTGTTTCGTTTTTAAAAATTTTGTTCTTTAAAAATATTTTTGAGACTTCCGGCACGTTGAACTAGCACCTCTTTTGTAGCCAAGGTCACAGCCTCTCCCACGGGCTGCTGCACCTCTTCCAGCATACCTTATCGCTGCCTTTTCGGAACAGAAGTTGGCTTCGGTCTAGCAGCTTTGTGGACTTCATAGTAGTGGACTGGCCATCTATGCGCCGAGGAAATGAGGAAAAGGAGGAGACAAGAGTGCACGGGGACATCAGAACGCCGAGCTATGATTGGAATGATTAGCGGGTAGACCTAAAGCTAGCTTTGTCTCCACTGCACTCGTCAAATGCGAGAGCCAATATGCGTTTTAACGTGTTTGACGACTGCGGTGGAGACAGCTAGCTTTAGATCTACCGGCTAATCGTTCCAACCATAGCTCGGCGTTCTGGCATCCCCTCCTCTCCCTCAGTTTCTCGGCACATTGGCCCAGTTAGCTGTAAGGAAAAGCGCATTTTGGCAACACGTCAACCCAGCACCTGCTGCAATCCAGACACCAAGATTGAGGCATGTGATGCAACGCAAAAAGCTGTTGTGGTGTCAGTCAACCCCAATGGGGAATGCAGGCAGCTGATGCGGTACTGCTTTCCGGATGTCTCCCTGGACCAACTGTCCTGCCTGGAGCTGGTGTGCGTGCACTCCGAGACCGTGCTTTCCGGCACCATCCTCGATCAACTTCATCGGCTCTCCTCTTCCCTCGGCCACCTCTGCCAGCCTGCAGCACTCAGCTGATGGAAAGTATGTCCTTACCATGACGGCTGCTACTTCTTTCGGGCGGTGAAATGCTGTCATCGGTCCCACTTCCTCTCTGCGACTTTATTGCACCAAGACAGGTAGCACATGACTCTGCAACTCTTACTTTCGACCTTTCACACCAATCGGCCAGACCTTTTCTATGAACAAAGTAAAATCTTGGCAGCTGATAGACCCATTTCAAAAGCAGGTGCCATCCCAGTGGCAACCTCGCTGACGGCAGTAATAGAAGCACTGCATCACCAGGATCAGCCAGATAGTTTGAGTGCCTTCTCGACATAATTCATTGAAAGCTTTCTGTTTTGGTCGCTCAAAGGAGGAAAGGATTTTATCCGGGCCGTACCAGACTTTTGAAACGGGTCTATTTTGCTGGTCTATGAACATCTCTTATCAAAGAAAGACTGCTCGGTTTAGGTTCTGAGTACTAGTTTATTATATTAGAAAAACACAAAACCTTGACTACAGACACAGAACGGCAAAAACTGTATAAAGATGCAAAAATGAAGGAGTAATAAATTTGTGCAGTCTTTTTTTTTTTGTAGGTTTGTTTGTTTTTGGTAAATGAGCTGTTAAGGCCTTGAGATCTACACATGCAGCTTCCAGCCCCTAAATTCCCATTCCCCCCTGGCTGCAGTGTGACCGGCACTGTAAAGGGTGCAGCCCTAGCAGTGGTTGTTAAACGAAGGGGTTTTAAGATATATAACAGTAACCAGTTCCAACGAAGACAAAGTGCAACTGCACTCAAAACAACTACATTGAGCACGATCAACATCGGGTGAAATGTGTTCTTTCGAGGTACAGCTTGAGTTCACCATCATGACTTAGCTTATAGAACACAGAGCACAGCTTAGCATCTAGGTGAAGCAACTGCAGAGCGCCACATTCGGAAGATGTCGCGGGAAACAAACCGTGCTTCGCGCAACTCAGCTACAACATGCACCGAATAAAGAGTGACTAGGAAGCTCTAGCTAAGGGTAAGTATAAGGTAAATGTGGGCTTAGACCAGAATCCCTAGTTTTGGTTGCTCTCACTAAGTCTAGGGTAAGCGTCAAACAGAGTTAGCTTGGCACAAACACTGCTCAGACAAAAATAAACATGTCACAAAAAATTGTGGCAGTTGGCCAACAGAAGCAAGTAAAACGGCAGTGCGGTGCCACGCGCCTTCGGAACCACAACCTTCCAACCTTGACAGAAGCTAAGTACTACGCATGTACACGACGTTCGGACACATTCGTTGTTAATCCTCGGATTGGGAGGGGTTTACACCCGTTTCCCATCAAGCCCGTGAACAGCTGTCCCCACTGTGTGGCAAGAAAGGGGGGGCATGCATGTTCCAATTCTTTAAAACAGTGGTGTGCTTTAAACCCGTCTGGAGAAGGAAGCGCCGTGACAAATTGATAAGGAGGCAAGCGTTTGCTCCTTTCCAGGTGGTTCCTTGGATGCCATCAGTCAATCAGCTCAACGTAGTTGGCCGGGAAGAGACCGTAGGTTCCGTTGGGTCCCAGGCCTTGCCACCAGCCCTCGTCGATTTGCTCAATGTGCGTGATGACGTCGTCTGGATCAAACGAGATCTCCGTGTCGTCGGCTGGACCGAAAGGCAGACCAAGGCGACCAATTAACTTCCAGGCAAGCGCCGCGGTAAAACACCCTACGACATTCCAAATAGACTGTTTGCATTCGCTCTACCGTTTCAAGTGGTCTTTACTAACCTCGATTTATACACGACGTGGTCACGAGAGAACCCCAATGCAGGGTCCACATGCACAAACTGATGCGGTAGAGCCACGAAACCAAGGGTTGAATACACAATAACTACCCACGCAATAACCACATACGACATGGCAAAACGGATTGCATTCAAAACCAGTTAAGTGTGGACACCACACTCTTGTACATGGCCTCCCTCACACTTTTAGAATAGATAAAAAGTTAACCAACAATATGAGACAACTGGAGTGCGGACATCTGGCGGCCGCTCGGTATAACGATTGCGCTGAATTTTAAGATTGGCGATTGTGAGACGCTCACTAGCTTTTTTTAATGTGTTCTTCAAGGCTAGCACATTGAATTAAAATATTTACATGAAAGAATGCATTGCATTCAGTTAAACATTTCAGATATTTCTTCCGACTGTTTACTATTTATATAGCATATCTAGTCTAAAATTGGTTGATATTTTTTATGAACACGACCTGGGCATATACTTTTCCATAGAGCACGCGCTTACACTTAACAACAGTACAGCAGCAAACGAAGTGCCACCGACAACACTGGGGCTCAAGAATTTAACCTGCACATGGATCCCAAGCCCGTGTTTGTCATGTTCTGAGCCCCAGCACGGGTCAATCTTTTGGATCTACACATTGCCTATACGACCTGCAGGAATGTAGAATACAGTAGTAGAACCTCAATAATTCAATACCAGTGAATTAAAAACTCCCGGGGGATTATAAGATTTCCATGGTCCCATAATTTATCATGAAAGTATGGGACCGTGGAATCGGTCCCATACTTTCATATGGGACCGATTCCCATATGAAATCGGTCCCGTACGAAAAATTAAATTATGGGATCATGGATAAATTATAAAACCATGGAGCGGTCATAATATGACCACTCCGTGCATGCTGATCTGATAAATTCCCTACTTCAGTCTTCCAGGTTCACTTTTTATTTGCTAGGTGGCACAAGTTTGCATCCCAATTTAGCAACAAAAGGAGTATAGCATACGTCTTTATTTATTTTCCTGGTCGCTGGTCTATGTGCTTAGCAGTCCATTTGCCTTAGCACTTGTGTGTGATTTACAGGGTTACGGTCTCTGTTCAACCTGAGCTCTTGAACAGTCATTTTCATGCCATGCTGCTGTAGTGTTCATAATTGCACAGTTTTTTTCGTAAACTACAGCGTGGCCGAAATGGATTGAGCACACTTTAAACTGACCGCATAAATCGGTTTCTGAACTTATTGCGCTGAGATTTACTACAGAGGCGCTCGAAGCTGGTGCATTCATTAATTGAGAGTATGAATACATGAAACCTCCGGAGCCAAAAGAAACAAAAAAACTGGATGTGTCTATAAAAAAATGATCGCTAAGCCTTTTATCTTAAAATTGTCAGAAAATCGTTATGGGTCATTGTGGCTTTTACTACGATTGAACTTGAGAAATGGAAAGAAAATAGAATTGGCTTGCCTATTCTTCACTTCATTTGGCCCGAATAAGCGCCACAGTAACATATATTTTTTCAGTGTACACCTGTGAGCGATATGAAGATGAACAGCCCTCTTCTTGTTTTTGACGCTCCTGCAAGTTTTAAAACAAACTCAGTTCCAGAAGAGGGCTGGAACGCAAAGTTTAGACCCCAAGCCACGTACCATTTGAGACGCTGAGAGTTAATATAGCTTTAGGGAGCCGTAAAACAGGCAAGAAACCAGGTAAGGTGTTCACCTTCATATTGCCGGCGGGTGTACATGCAAAGTATAGGGAAAACACTTTTTGATTTTTCTGGATTTACTCAGGTGAGCCAAGCTTTCCACAATTTTAGCGAAAGCTTCCACAAATATCAGGGACCTCTGTAGTAAATCCCAGCACAATAAGTTAAGAAACCGATTTCAGCTTAAAGTGTGTTCAATACATTTCCCCATGCTGTAGATAACCCCGAGCACGAAACTGCTACTGATGCGGTGGGCCCACGCACGCATGCGACGGTGAGCCTGCAGGAATTGGCTTTTTCTCCGACTACTTGAACACAGAACTTGCCATACGGACGTTAAAAGTGAAATAACTCAAAGCGTGACATCCGAGGGTGATAATGGTGATGAGCTGCCTCCGGCCCCCCGCTTTATAGCCGATTCACACGACAGACCGAATCACGATTTTCGTCTGGGGACCGTGTACCACGTGACCGGCACGTCACCGATTCCTGCGATCCGCACCTCATCCACGGACACGCGGACTTATTAAGTCGAGCGCCTTTTCACTCCCAGATTTTCGGCAGGAGACGGTACAATGCTTTCTTGTTTTTGGACGATTAAAACAAAAATGACGCACCATTGTGGTGTGTGCGTTCTTTTTATCGCTCTAAGAGGGGCTTAGAACGATAAACTGGCAGCCGAAAGTGACCCCCAATTGGCCGCCGCCATGTTGCACAATTTTAATCACTAGACAGGTGACTTTATAGTTTTACGTCTAGATTTTAACGAAGTACCGCGCACAAATAATTGCTTATTGATCTTTAATAACAGTACTGACAAGATAAGTTATGTTTCGTTTGTTTTAAGTCCAAAATGTGCTTTTACGACAAAAACTCGGGCAGCTTCGCAATGCCTCTGCTAGATGCCGTCAGCCGCGGTGCTGTATTTTGGGTTTTCATCGGAGCTAGACACTGATCTCTGGGGCTAACAGTATTGAAAAATAGTTTATCATGTTTTTTTACCGCGATTGCAATGCGAATCTCGGCTCAGTTTTGTGTAAAAGCCTCAGCATTTGGTACAGTCACGTGTCTAGTGGTCAAAATTGTACAACATGGCAGCAGCCAAGGGGGGGGGGGGGGGGGCCCTTATGCCAGGTGAAGGGGATACTAGTTTATCGCTGAAGTCCCTTTACCTAGTTGGTTCACTTTGTCGCACGATTCTTGGTTCCACGCGTGAAACAAACTGCAGAAACTTTGTCTGGCTGACGCGACGCAGGTTCCAGTACTCCTCCGGGTCAGAAGCTACCGTCAAAACTCTTGTAGCATTCTGCGATTATTCTTGCACGTCCAATCAGGCTTTCACCGAGCAAGACCTTTTTATGGCTGTTGTGTACTCAAGTGTTGTGCACGAGCACGGGGTGTGTAAAGGCATCTCCAAACGCCCCTCCGCGAGCCCAGAACTTCGTTGCTTCTATGCCGAACCCTTTTCGAGCAGGACCATGCCTGTGTCACTGTCATGCAAAGCTAGTGGCACTTTGCACGAAGCCTATCACGGTGTTTTGTCTCAATCTGTATGTAACAGCGGCCTAAGATTATTTATCGCAGTAGCAAACACTGATTTCTCTCTTAAACAACGGTGACATGGTGCGATGTTGGAGTTTCGCAGCACTGTGGGGTGACGAACAGGTTCAATCCGTCCTCGCTCGTGTCTGCTCATCGTCTCCCTCAGATGGATGCGCTTGGGAGACGGACGAACCGTGGACATGTCATCACGTAATCAAACCGTCTGCGGATCAGTCCGTCGTGTGAATCGGCCATTATTAGGAGAAGTTAATCGCCGAATGGCTTCCGCAGCTGCGCAGTGCAGCGGTGGCCATTTGGAGGTGGTCTCCGAAAACATGACCTTGGGTGCTACGAGCTGCAGAACGCCACAATCCCAGATCAATGATTGCTCGTCTTTAATTAAAAGGTTCGTTCAGACTTTCATAACTAGGCTTCGTGCACAATTTTTGTCATTTTTTCCGTTTTTTGATACCAAGCATGCGCCCAAGTCGCAACAAGCACCCAACCCCTCCTTTTGAAACATTTGAAATATAACCAAAGGACATAACAAGTGCTCACTTCAGCAACCTTCTGAACGCACCCGAGCTAACTGAGGTGTTAATCTGCGTCGGTTGCTTCTACTAAAAACTGGTGCAAGTCGGTGAAGCTTTCAGTGCGTGCACCGGTGCAAAGCGGTGATGTGTAATGCAAGAGTGGTGGCATAAAACACGCTCAGTGAGAGTGGTATGGTTGCTTGAAGAATTCGGGGCTCCGCCAGATCCCTAACGCTGCACTTTCGTCATTCCGTCGAATCGAACAAGAGCCTACTCTACCACGTCACCGTACCGCTTTTCTGCTCTCGCACCTAACAAGTGCCCATCTCCAACTTTTGGGTGGCCGTTTGCTCGGCATTTGACGGCAATTTAAAAATTCGCACAATTCGGACACTTTTCACCGTCTGACCAACTTTGAAATGAATGAGGTTCTACCGTACTCGCAGGCGCTGTTCCTGGAAAGGGAGACCTGTTGCGTGCGAACAAGTATGGTATATAGGAATATGACCACCACAATTGCCGTCCAGTTTCTAAACTTGCCATGCACATTTAGACTCGGTGCAAATTTCCCGCAACGGTCACGGGGCCGGACTTACCGGCTTGGTAGTCGTAGAGGGCGCGGGCACGCAGGCCGGGACCGGCGGCTTCGGCGGCACCGGCGTCTGCAGGGTCTGTATGCGCTGCCTGCATGCCGTTTTCGCTGGCTGCCTCAGGAGCGCTCTCGCTTGTGCATACCGGTGTCGAAACCGCCGCACGAGCAGCAGCAGGTTCTTCTGAAGTGACAGCACCATAGTTTCTTCAGTCGAGACGTGCGCCGAGTTGTACACAACTCCGACACAAAAGCCTTTATGAAATGCATCGCTACCCACCAAAAGGTTCAACATCCACCGTGCCAGATACAAGTTGTGCTCAGCGAGCCAAATTTTGAATGCATATATGCCGGTATGCTACTTCAATAACTGATTGACGACACGTATGAGGGTGAATCAATTTCAGCACGAAGAAACTAGTCTGTCCTTTCTCCAAATTCTAATTTTCGCTTTGACTCCCCTAACAATATGTACATCAGTTCATTTAAATTCTCATTAATTTGAAATCCTTAAAGCAGAATGGGCTCATCGGGGAACCTATTGTTGCCGCATCTTTATTTCGAAGCGTTTCCTATCTTCCATACCAAAATGTTTCCCCAAAAGCCTCGGAGTTGAGAAAGGCCTCCAGGAGTTACGGACAATCTATACTGCTCCTGTAAAGCTTCAGAAAGCCTCAACAAACCGCAATCGAATTGCTGTATCTCGTTCGTCTGACAGGCAAGCAGTATCAACCGAAAGTGTCCCCCAAGTTCTGTTGCGTGCCACACTATAAAGTCTCTGACAGAATGAGAAAGGCGACCCTTTCGAACGCTCGTCCTCCAGCATGCGCTCTTTGCCTTTGGCCATGCTTTGACTGCGCGTGCATGCTCCAGACTCGCGAGACGCCGTTATCGAAGGTAGGAAAGGGGTGCTGGAGACGGGACCACCGAACCTCCTCCCCATTGTTCTCATTCTGTCGGTACCGAGAGTGCATTACCTTCCCAGCTCTGATCCTCGTGGTCCTGGGGTGGCTGCTGGCTCGGGGGCAGTGCATCCCTAAGAAGGTTGCGTGTGTATGTCAGCTCTGTCAGTGGCGATGCCGTTGACGGCCCGTGGTTGTTCTGGATCGTATCTGTCGCGACACGTGCTGGGCTGGCCGCCGCCATCTCCAGCTGAGGCTGCCTTTCGGCGAGCTGCTCCGGCGGCTGCTGCAAATGCACCACTCCCGCAAGTTACATACTCTTCTCTCAAGACCCGAGGGCAAAAACGTGGGCCCTCATGTTTTGAAATGTAAATTTACTTGGGCTCTTGTCCGAACCGATCGGTAGTACTATTGTAAAATACTGGGGGAGCGCCCACCCCACTTTTACTGAAGGCTGGGCTAATCCAGACATGGGCGCTTGTCCAGTCAAATCCGGCCCTGAACCCTTTGAGTGCCATGCCCGAGTAAACTTGGGGCACGCTCCCCGGCACACCCCCTGATGCGCCCGAGTGTACCCGTTTCGAGTTTTCAATTTATTCCCGCCCCTTCTAACTTGACTCAAACTGACAAAATAATTTTTTTTTTTGCTGGGCAGTTTACTGGACTATATTTTTTAATTGTGGTTTCGCCTTTTCACGCCAGGTGGAATTTTGTGGAGACAACTTCCCCCGTATGCATTTCCGAGTCAACATTGTTTTTGAATGGCGAACCCACGTGCTTCTACTTCGCACTCTTTAATGGATGCTGAAATCTAGAAACTGCTAATGAATTCAGAATCTGATGACAGTGAAACTGCGTGTACTAGGGATACTGATAAAGTGATAACAAGTCGTTGCCACCTAAAAGGCCACTCAAAAAGAAAAAAACTCGACAACAGGCCCCAACTGGACTCCAGGTGACTTTGTTCCCAATGTTCACTTCAATTTAAAAGTGAACTCTTTTCTGACCACGGGAAAAGTAGCAATTTTCAAAGGATCTATGCAAACGCTTTTATTTTATTAACTAATTTGCGCATGGAGCACATCAAAATGTGACCAATTAGTTGATCTTTCAAAAGAAACGGGTTAGTATAATGTGGGAAAAAGATTTTAAAATTTTATTGTTTGAACTTACAATGTATGTGCGGAAGACGTATAAACACAGACACTTCTACAGTTATTCAAATTAAATGACAAATAGAAGAAAAATTCAGAATATACAAAATGCGCCCGACACTGACGGCTTTTACTTCTGAAAGTTAGCGTACTATAACTGACGTCTATTTTTGGTTTGCCAGAGAGTTAGCCTCCGTAAAATGTGCGCTTCTCAATGAAGGCATACTTACAGTGGTGAAACACAGATAGTACACCTCACATCCCCAGCAGAATTCTTTCTTTGAGTTCTACCTTTGTTTCGTCGTAACCTTGATTGCAGTAGCTTTATACTTAGCATTTTTGTCCGCCTTGTTGGGAACATAAAATGTGCACGCCGGCTCAGGACAGCATTGGAAATTACAGTGATTCTTACCAACAACCACCTGTTAAGCAATGCCTACAACAACATTTAAAGTTCTCTTGCGGTCTAAAAAAACTTTCAGCCTTTCCACTCTGGTGAAGAAGGAAGACCAGCGAAGCTGCACTATGGTGGAAATGAAGTAATGGCTGGCCGCAAGTCGGCAAGCCAGAGTGGAAAGGCTGGAAAGGTTGCACCATCTATGAGCGACAGCGGCAACCAGACAACTGGCAAGCCGGTTGTCTGGTTGCTGCCGTCGCTTATAGACGGCAGTAGCTGCCCAGAGTTTCGTGTCATCATTTGTTTGCTGACGGACACGATACCGGGGAAACTAGCGCTTGACCGCTCTGCTGTAAAAATATGCCACAATACAGTTGAAATATGTGAATAATGCCATCTTTGTTACGAAGACTGATGCAAGCAGTTAGCCGTGTTAGACAAGTGCAACCACCGTTCCCAAGACTATTTTTGACAGCCCATGAGCTTGTGATAAACCTCAAACCTACACTGAAACTGAAACTGAAACTGAAGTCCTTCGGCAATCCACGAGATTGTGGAACATAATTCTACACACTAAATTTAATTTCTTGACGGCGCTTGAAAACCAACGATGACCGGTGGCCTATGGGCGAGGTCAGGAAAGAGTTGAAGAACTCTTGAAAAGTAGAGCACTGTAACCTGGTAAATAAATGTACATACTGAAGCACGCAACCGCATTTGTGCGTTTAGAAACTAATCTTTTTTTTGTGCAGCAAAAATAACTTGGCACAGGGTGCACGCTGGGATGAAAAAAACCCGGCACTTAAAGGGAAACTGAAGCGGTTCAGTATTTAAGAAAAAACATTTAAATCTTCTTCATTTGGCCTCCAGAATTACGAATATCGAGATTATTTTTCAATTTGGTGCACGGAGGCTGCAGAAAATCCTTTTCAGAGCACCGCTGAAGCCCCTCCTTCCCTGAGCATGACGTCGTTTTGGGAGTTTTCAGAATCTCCGCTCTCGTGCATCTTCAGCACCTATTGAAGCTATGCACGCATACTCTCGCGATTTTCAGAAAGGTAAAATAAAGGCGTCACGACTGGTGCCAGTGCGGGGGAATATACCTGGAAAGTTGCAATTGCACGCGCTGCCCCCCACACGAGCAACAAGCGCTTGGCGGCCGAAAGATCCTTTTATGACGTAACAACTAGTCGGAGGTTTTTCGTGTTTTTTCACATTGAGCTACATCTTTGGGGAAAACAAATGTGATATTCACAGGATAAAAATACTCCAGAATTCAGCTCTAACTCGTTTTTTTCAAGAACCTCCTCAGCTTCCCTTTAAAGGATTAATGTACAATTTGCAGAATTCCCAAGTTTGGGAAATGTTAATAGCGGGCACTTGAGCAAAGTGGGCACTTCTGCGGCATTTTATGGTACTTTTTTTCGCGACAGCATACCTGTGGACTGGAGACGTCCCATCTCACACCGAAACGGAAAAGGTAAGTTCATAGAGGGAAAAGGTACTCCTTCAAGAAAAACGAAAAAGCGCACCAAACGGGATACTCGATATCTGAAATACACAATACCTTAAAGCCTTACCCTTGTTGCCAACAACCCAACACCTTTTACGGTTACAAGGAATACCGGTACACGATGGTTCAACAGATACAAAGATGGTGTCGAAACTGCATACATCACCTAATGCCATGCAGCTCTGCTACCCAGATTGAGATTGAACTATGACAAACTCAATATTCTGTTTAGCAGACCTTTAACAGCGTTATAACACCAAACAGTAATTCTACCAAAGAGGCTCGAAAAGTTTTCGATGAGTGATAGTGCAGCAACACAAACTGGTCATCCCTAGAAGTGACACGCACAAAAGATAGGAATGTTTGCACCCAGAGTGGGGTCGGTTGTGTACTTGCCTGAGAGGTGCCAGCGGCTTGGGGTTGCCGTTCCGAGTGTCCAGTGGTGCGATTCTGGACAGAGACCGCCGGCGAGGCGTACGTGCCTGTGTACGTGCTCGGCTCAAACATGGCCTTGGCGTTGAACGTGCGCTGCGCAATCAGAGCCTGTGCCTCCTGTGACGAGCGAGAGACAAGCACAGATCAAGTTTCAGCTAAATTTAATGTAAACTTGCAGAGACAAAGTGGTTTCTGATGAAACTTTGCCGACAACAGCGGCGCAATTATAGATGGTCTGCTCTATTCGGCAATAGCAAAAGACTCCAAATGATCCACATGTGCCGTGGCTATACACATTTTGTGACAATAGTGTTACTATTTTTGGATAAGTTAACTACGACACTTCTGGTTTGGTTGAAGTGCGCGCGATAAGGCAATACTGGAATAAAATATTAAGGTGGGCTAGTTGCATAAGCATCATGAAAGACAAATAGCATGAAGGACAGACAAGTATCTGGAACCAAGGTTTGAGATACCGGTAGCACTAGTCCTGTGTGTTGTCTTGTCCTTGTCTATCCTTCAAGCTATTTTTGTTTGCAACACTGGAAAACACCCATTTTTGCAGGATATATGCTCTTATGGTCGTCTTATGATCACGTTACAGGGGCTAGAATACAACTATCGGGTGGTTTCACGAAACACCTTTTCACTTTTGGTAAGCTGGCTGCGGCCATACTGGGAACGTTTTCCGCCATTTTTCCTGTTTGCCTGCATGCGATCGATTCCTCATTAGTGTCGTTTCTGGTGTTGATAAAATGCAGAAGCAAGGACATGGCTCCAGTGATGACAAAACTCAAGAAGTACCATTGGGGACATATTTGGGTCGCCTAAGCCCAAGTTTATTCTATTCCTTCTTTCTTCAGAGCTGCCCCGGTGGCATCTGCCAGCACATTTTTGGCTACCAACGAGCGCTCTTGGGATATATAAGTGCGAAACACTCGCATGACAAACAGTGCATGCAAGTTCGTCGTCTGCTTCACACATGTAGTCACGTTACTTCCGGCCACGAGCTTCCGTGCTCCTGTTTTGGTTTCGAGCAATGGAGTTCTTTGGCTTTATTAAAATTATATGGGACTCTGCAGCAAAATATTGATTGATTAGCCTCCTGACACCCTACTAAATGGCCTGGCAAAAAATAAAAAAAAATTTTTTTTTGGAGGGAGTTTTATTTATTCTTGTGAGAGTGCTTCATCTATTTTAAGTGAGAGAGCGTCATCTATTCTAATTACTCATGGTGGGCTAGCATTGCCGCTATGCTCGCAAACGCAAAGTTGGACTCCCTAGAAGATAGAAGAAAAATTGCTAGCCTCAAGTTTTTTCTATGCACTGTACCAACAACAAATAAATATAGCACGAGAAAAATACCTCAAGGCCCCCTTCGTGCACCCAAAGTGAACCAAGCATAACAAGACAATCGGGTCGTATTCAGCCAAAAATAACACATTTAAATATTTTTTCTTCCCCCACGTTTTGATGAATGAAATACGTTACCAGAAACAATCGTAAATAGCACATCAGCGCAGTCTTTTGCCGAGACTCTCACTTCTATGCATTAGCATAACAATCTCCCTGTACATTTTTTTTTCTTTGTTTTTAATGCCTTCTTTATATTGTTGAATGCCTTGTACAACTGTATTGCTTCTTGTTTGTACAAATGCCCACCTCTATATGGGTCTTCAATGACCTACAGCATTGATAAATAAAAAAGGGCAACCCCGGTCAAATTTCGATGTTGAGAAAACAATGCAGTCCTACGTCGTATTGTGATAATTCAGCCAGGCCGAGTAGATTCGGCTGGAATTCCATCTCTACGGTCGGCCACAAATGCCTGCACGGATCAACAAGGCAGCACCACCGAGCCCTTGAGACTAAGTTTCGCCGCCCTCGCCTTCTATGGAAGATCAAGTTCCTGGTTCCTGCCGAAGGACCGCAGCTTGGAGTCCAGACTACAGAGAGAATGCAGCGGAAGGGGTAGAGCTAAACAACGAGGCCTTCTCTTTCTTGCGATGGAAGAGAAGAGAGGGACAGTTGGACACCGAAGAATAAGAGATGCGGACGTGTCGAATATGGGGAGACCTCCGAAGGGGATAACCGGCAGTCAGGGATAAAGGCAGTCAAGAAACACGAAAGAAGACCTGCTGGGGATACCTGCGAGTCAGCAGCCAACGACGAGACTGCTCATCGCCTGCTCAGCCCGCAAGACGACTGCAATCGTGAGCCAGCCCATCAATGACCATTAGGAATATAAAATAATGTTCAAAAAGCAGCCTGATCCGTGTGCTCCGAATACCTAAACTCACGGTGAACCTACAGCACCAGTTATCTGTTAAAGTATCATCTGAAAAGCCTACACGTAAAATATTAGGATGCAATTCTGCCTACAAGTTTATTAAACCGGCCAACAAAGTCAGAGCAGCTCCACGGTCACCAAGATCTGCCCAATCTAGCGGGCGACACGCAACGCGCGGAGCAGCGCAGTCAACGCCGCTGAGCAGACACAGTCAACACTGTGCAGAACGTCAACTGGAAGAATTGTTTTGTTCGTTTCTTACTTTTCGAGGTGCGGAGCGCAAGGGCAAGAAAGAAAAAGGCTTGAGGTACACCTAAGCACTTCTTACGAGTTGTGAATGCGAAAGCATGCATGCCGCTCTTCCATTCCATTTCCGTCTGCGGCATACTTGCGTCGACGGTCGAGTGCACACGCTAGCTCTCCCCGGCGCGCTGACCTTGGGCGTGGAGTGGTAGTCGCTGCCTCGCGGACATGTAGCGCCATGGGGTGGCGGTCTTTGAAAGTGACGTGCAGCGGCCAATGGGAGCCTCATTTCTTGAAACTATGAAGCGTGCCAGCCAATGGGACCAAAGCCAAAATCCATCAGCTTCACTCCGCTCCTTTGGGAGGAAACTAGGTGCCGTTTGGCTAGGCTTTTCACGTGGTTTCATAGCTCGGAGCTGGCTTCACTTGGAGGAAGGAGTTTAGGTGCCGTTTGGCGCGGCTTCAAAGCTGATGACGTTGGCTCGCTCCATGGGACAGTTAATGGTTTCGCATTAAAAAGTGTGTGTGGGGCGCCATCCGCCACTTTGGTTGATGACATAGCCGACGTCTCCCTATCATGTGATGTCCAGTAGCTGACGAGCAGGACCAATGTCGCCTGCCACGGGCAAGGTTTCGGTTTCGCTTTTGTTATTTTCGTTTAAATGAGGTTTGCAAGAAAACTATTGAGCTTTTCGGTAAACGAATGACATAGAACCATTCTATGAGTAGTTTTGACATGATAATCACCCATTATTCCACAATTTTCGGACTTGACTGGAGTTGCCCTTTAAGAGAGTCGGAAAACATTGCCTCCATGCTTTCAAACACATAGGGCGAAAGTTTCCAGCATGGATTCCAGCGAGATTTCAAGCCGGAAGTATGTCATACGAAACTGTCCCTTAGGTAAACCCATTGTGCTGCAGAGTCGCCCGTGCTACCAAATATAGTATTCTAATTCTACTGATGCGCACCTCATTGCGCTGTGTCCTAAGGTGCTGGGACCGCCGCTTGCGGTCCTCTTCGTCCTGCATGTCTTCTTGCAGTTGCTGTTCCTGCGCAAAAGATTGTTGTCCGTAACTAGAGATGCTGCAAACTTTTTGTAAACCTGAGGTTCGAAGATTGAACCAAGGAGCTAGAAAGGTTCGAAAATGTTTCGAAATGCCGAACTTATTACATAAAATATTTGACGATTCCCAAACTTCCAAATTTTGGCGCAAAAAAAAATTCATTGTTTTTGAACTTTCGAATTTTTTGCGGTATGAAATTTAACATTTTTCGAACTTTAGAATTTATCATGCAAAGAAATTAAACTATTTTCGAACCTGCAAAGTTCAAAAGTTTGACGAACTTCAAAATTCTTAACAAGAGTTTGCCGATGTTTGAACAAGCTAACCCTTATAGGTTCGAGCCAACAGATATAAATAACACAAGATATCAATGTGTGAAGTGGGGTGAAAATTGCACTGGAGTTTTACTTAGCTGATCATACCCCAAACGACTCACTTTTAAAGTGTTAAAGGGACACTACAACGACATTTCGGCGCTCATTTTTTGGTCTATATGTGTTCAAAAAAGCATTACATCAAACATACCAATATCTTGTTAAAAAAGTCACGAAAAGGAATTTTAAAACGAATTAAACGATTAGCAAAGAGCACCTGGTGGATGTCGCTAACGCCTCACTTGTAATGCCCGTCTAGGAATTTTGACAGCTAGTGACGGAGGTTGTCTCGCCTCCGGCCACGACGAGAGAAGAGGGGCAGGAGGAACTTCCCTCTTCCTGAGAATGCCTTTTGTGTGTCGCAGAAGTCGCTATTGTCCCCCTACAAGATTAGAGAAGATTAACCCGTCACTCAAAATTCGTACAAAAGCAGCCGCTTCGGTGGTTGGAACGACTAGGCCATCCTCTCAACGTCAGCCTCGCCGTAGCTTTGCTCGTCCTGAGACGACCTACATCACGATTGCCTTGGATGTCACGCGGTCTCCGCTGGGCCTTCTCCGAGCGCTTGCCAGAGTGGGCCGTTTATAACGAAAACTACAGCCACCAGGCTCAAAATAAAAACGTGCGATTGTCATTTACGGATATTGTGGATCATATTCAACCTATTTTTGAACACGACGGGTACATTTCAAATTTCATTGAAGTATCCCTTTAAATGATCACTTCGGGGTCGTCTCGGCCTCATACATCTTTCTTTCGGCTTCTGCACAGAGCCTTTTCCACGTACAGCTCCTTGGGTTACCTTGAGGTAACCTGTCGGCCAACAGATTCTTGCAGGCTAGAAATTCCACTTAAGTGCTTTGCTGAGGCGTCCCTCATAGCTCAAACTTCCTCGACTAAGCAACTGGTCGGGGAAAGGCGCGACACTGATGGGCTACAGCGAATGCCGCATCGGTGCTTACTTCATTATCCTTAGTAACCGACTGCATTTTAAAACAGCCAATATCTCCATTTATCGAAGAAGTTCTAGACAGCGGAAATATGGCTAGCCCAATGACAACCACTTGTGACCTGATCAGCTGTATTTTCGGGGACCGGGAGGTCCCCTATTGTAGTGTGCTTGTGTTCTCCTCGACCTTGAGTTGTGTCGGATGCTGTGCATGTGTCTTCTCCATCCCACGGGTCATTCCACCGAAAATATACGCCCAGAGCAACTAAAAGGGAAGCCTGGATTGGATGCCTTTCTGTGCATGCGTTTTTTGGTAAGTTGTCTAATGCCATCATTGCATTTAGCAGATGTTTGATCGGATTGCTACTAGTTTGCAAAGAAGAAGGAAGTATGTTTACCTGACCGCCTCGGGGCTTTTACTGAACCGTTCAACCAGTTCAGCTCGTGTTTCATAAGTTACAACAAATAACGAGTAATAGAGGTATGCCATAATTACCACAGCACTGAGAAGGAGCATAATTCACGGCATAAGAGAAATGGGCAACGTTTTCAGTGAAATTTGTAGCACACATTGCAATTTTTTTAGATGAATCCATGACAACTTCATTTGAAACTACGGAATTTGATCTCCGTCCATGAAATTCAAAGACTTTATACCTAAAATCGAAACTTTCAAACTTTTAGAGCTTGTACCTCGGAAAAATTAGAAATCCTTGAATTTTTCAAATTTGAATCTTAAAATTTGAAATGTTCGATTTTTCTAACTTGATTTGTCAAGAACTTTTAAATCTTCTAACTCAAACTTTCAGAAATCTTGACATTTTCTAATTATTCGACTTCGAACTTGAGCGGGGTGCTAAAGTTTTCAAACTTTTGAAATCCAAATCTTGGCAAGGTTCGAAAATTTTTAAACCTATCGATCTCATAAACTTGGGAGGTTCGCGGCATCCCTACCCATAACAATGCCATGAACTTTCATCCCAAGCGCAGAGCACAAGGAATCTCACAAAATAGTCACACCCGAACCAAGAGGACTAAACTGAAGACAACTTTGCGTAGATAGAATAGTACCATTGAAGCGGTTGGTTATCTGCTTTAAATAAATAAACGCTTATACCCTTTGATACAAAGCTCATCTTTGAAAGGTGACATCTTGGACTTACCCAAAGCTTCTTGTTCACTTTATTGTGTGTCGAGTTCTGGGCATTCTTCTCGGCTTCTCGCATCTTGTCTATGGACAGAGAGCGCTCCTTGAACCATTCCTCGCGAGCCCTGGCGTCCTTGAGCTGTGGAAAGAGGACACATTCCTCCAGATTCTTGCCTAATGCATTGTTCAAAGCCAACTTACCTCACGCTCCTTCACTTCTTCGGCAAGCCTGTTCCTGGCTGCCTCGGCTTTGACCTTCTCTTCCTCAACGCGCCTCTTCTCTTCTTCCTGGGCAGTCAAAAACAATCGGCACTCAAATTTCCCTAACAACCGTCACACTTCTGCAGGCAGGGGTTTCAGAATGGAAACCCACACAACGCACCTGCTCCTTCATCCAGAATCTTTCCCTCTCTGTAGAAGATATTTCCCTGGCAGGTTGGATTCGTTTGTAAACACTTCCCTGGAAAAGACCATGGCATCAAGAGCGCAAGAGGAAACAAATTAAAATACAGGGCTGGGCTGGATACTTTAAAAGTGCACCTTCGATACTGATAGCCTTGAAAATTGTATTCTGGATGGCGGTACAAGACATATATAAACTTGTTTCAAATGCAAATATCCGATACTCAGTCTTAGATACACCACAGAAATCAGATCCCAAATTTTTTGGAAAACCAGGGTTAACAAATATAACATCAAATTACTAGCCTCCACCATGCTCATTCGTCCTAGGTTAGAATACTGCAAATTGACACGCAGAAACAGCAATACCTTGAACCTGAGACTGCTCGAGTTACTTTTTATCTTCTTGCTTTTGCCACAGCTAAGATACTCATGTATTCGTCTTTATTTTGGCAATCCGTTTACGCTGCAACTGAATAAGCAAGGTGTCCGCTGAACAAGACTAGAAGAAAATGCAACTCCGAAATTAGAGGAACATTTCTAAGAAAATTGTGTATCCTCAAACTGATGCTTCAAAAATGTACCTTTGATATCAATACTGTGGTACAGATTTTTTCTTGGCAAGCGATAGCAGATGCACAACTTTATCTAAAGATGCTAGCAAAGGTGCACATATCTTCGACACTGCCCAGCCCTGCTACAATGTTTCATGTGGAAGTGAGAGGAGGTCTACTATGGGTTTTGTGCTCTCCGTAGGATCAGAGCGTTGCTTGAAATTGAATGTCGACGCAGTGCACTTGGACACCTTGTCCAAAATCAGTGCAGGCTCAACGTCGTCTTCCGTCCTTGCAGTAATGGTAATGTGGGAGCCCTGCAAGCAAGGAACACTGGTTTTGGAACAGGTAAAATGACAATCAACAAACATCCAGGAGAAATCTTCTACCTCGAGAACTCTTGAACCCTATAGGTAGGGCTCCGTGTTTTCGAAGTTTATTTTTCGTGAAATTCGGAGGGTGTTTTTCGGAGTTTATTTTTTAGCGAAAAGTCGGTGTTTATCGGAGTTTATTTTTCACATATCCCCAATTCTCCGAAATTCGGAGATTAATTTCGCAGTGTTTTTTATTAAAAATAATAAATAATAACCGCATGCAAACGTATGTCAGATAAAAAATAAAACGCACTTGCATCAATTAAGATTTCTTCAGTTGACTTTGACATTGGTGTCATTGACAGTACTAATTTGTCCCACGACAAAAGTCGCACACAAATGTTGCTTTGATAAACGTCGATACCTTAAAATCAATAAACTGCCAGATAGCCGCAAGGAAGCTCGTAGTCATCCCATCAATCTATCCCGCTGCCGCACGAGGTGGATGTAATAGAGAAGGTTCAACTGCCCCTCTTCCCTATTTTATACAATCTCTATGGTCCATAGCTTTCACTGTTTCCCCAGAAACATACCATCTCCTTTCTTGAAATCCCAAATCCCATGGCCCAAACTGGAAACCGAAAGAGTGGCTTTTGTCGTGACACGAATGGTACGATGACCTGTTTCCCTGAACCCTGCCTTGACGAGACAAGCCGTAAGACCCCCTTTTGACAACGGTCCGAGGCTTGAAAGATAATTATGGTGTCATTTTCCCAGGACCATTGAACCTGCGCTGCCGAAAATGTAAGAAAAAAAAAAAAAAGAAACAGAAAAAAAAATATATATATATTTTGTTTTTTATTGGGGGGGAGGGGGGGGGGGTGGCATGGGCACATAAAATTCGGAGTTTATTGGATAAATCTCAATTGCCAAAAATTTTACCGGCGGGTGTTTTTCTGAGTTTTTCGGATTTATCCGAAAACACGGAGCCCTACCTATAGGCTACTAGTTCAGAAACAGCGGGGGTGTCCAAGTGGGAGGTTTCGCCCCTTCTGTGCAAGGCCCCTTAAACCCATCGGGCCCCCAAAAGACCACGTTCCTAATATTATTTAAGGCAACGCCAGCATTTTTAACCATGGGGCATTGACGTGCGTTCAAAAGTCAGCAGCACCAGCTACAACTGAAGTAGGGTTACAGCCAAGTACCACTACACGTCTAGTGCTACTTGCCAGTAAAAAAATACCCACAAGAGGGACAAGGCCTTTTCCTACGATATCTGCCACCAAGTTGGGACAGGCATCAATTCTATGTACCTTGAAGAAACGGTCAATGTCCATGAAATGGTTAGCACAGCAGCCTTTCTTGACTAAAGGTGCTCCCTCACCTTGCTGAAAGAAAGGACAGGATACATGCTTAAACAATAAAAAACTAAGCATTGGCAGCAAAAACCTGTACTGAAGACATCAGGTATGCTCAGTTTCGTGAAGCGCCAGAGGTGTTACTCTGACCATGTCAAACTCCTTTACTGATCTGCCAACACTTGGCACGTCCTGCAACCAGGGGCGGATCCAGAGCTCCATTTTTGGGGGGGGGCGGGCAGGAAAATTTGTAAGGATACTATTCTCTCATTCTTGTGTACTGGGAGGTCCACCCATGCAAGGCATTGACCCATGTCAAATTGCTCTCCAAGAAGGGGAGAGGGGGTTGACTTTGTTTTGGGTGGGGGGGGGGGGGGGGGGGGGGGCGGGCGGCCGGCCGCCCCCGTCACGTCATCCCCCCCCCCCCCCCCCCCCCTGGATCCGCCCCTGCCTGTGACGGCCACAACGGAAGGAGGGTACAGCAACTCATGGTGCCGAAACACCGGCGCTCCCAGCGCCCTCCCGCGCAGCCATTGCAAGTTAAGAAACATATACCAGACAACTTTTATAATGCACACGGTTGCTTACTTAAGAATGGTAGTACGAAGATTGACTATTAGGGTATGAGGCACTAAGTTCCCAGTCATAAGTTAAATACCTAAACATGACAAAAATCATTGTCTGTCAATCTGCCCGACAAGCAAACACCGTCCAAGTGCGTGAACTTTTTAAAATGTCTTGCTCACGAAAACGGTAAGCTCGTGCAGCGCGCAGCTGTGCTCTCGATAATTTTGTTTTCGAGGTACGAATTTGAATGATCTTTTACAGCAGAGCTGTTAAGGGCTAGGTTCCCCAGGATCGTGTCCATCTATGTCGACACAAACCTACCTGGACAGCTACCGCCATCTATAAGCGACAAGCACAGAACCAGTATGGTTTCCGCCGTCGCTTGTAGATGGCGGCAACCTTTCCAGCTATAATAGAAGAATGGATAGTTGGGCGCGTCGGTGGGAATTCATCGTAGGAAATAGCGCAAAAAACAGACGACGACGAAGAAGCACACAGTGTATCGAGTACCAGCTCCGCTGGTCTTCCTTCTTCACGAGTGGAAAGGCTGAACGTTTTTTAACGGGTGATGTTTTTTTTTTCTTTTAAATGTGCAAAACTCATTACACAGCTTTTTTTTTTTTTTTTTTTTCGTAGTTCTTGCACTAACGCCTTCAGGAATTCTGATAATACGCGAAATTTTCCTCACGTTTAGTAGTTATGAGAAACCCAAGCGATCAGAACCAGCAGTGCCACCGCACCCGGCCCGACACTCACCCAGTTGATGAGAATGAACTTGGAAAGGCTCGTGTTGGGGTCTTCAACTTTGCAGAACGCGTACATTATTTTCCCGCAGTTAAGCTCCTCGACTAGCTCCTCTAGGCCACCATCTACGAACAAGAAGCAAACAGAACAATATTCCTTCCGTTCAACACACGTGCTCTGCTTCGAGGCACGGCTGACAGTCGATGCCAACCGCACCAGTTCGGCGAATGACCTCACCTCCTGTGGATACCACGCAGAGGTCGTACGACTGTTTATCGTACCCGAACAGTGCCCTGCGTACATAAAATAGTTATGAAAGGGATTCTGAGAAGAAGACAAGAAGTTGCCCGGCTATCGCGCCGACACCAATCATCACCGGCTACAAACGTCCGCGCTCAGGAAAGGTCACTCGACCACACGGCCGAGTGGCACAATAGCTGAACTTAAGGACGCACCAAGTTGAACCGGTTGGTTCACTACACCGCATGCTTATGAGCTGGTTGACTCTAAACCCTTCAAACGAGAAAACAAGAGCTGGGTAGCACCGCTGGTGCCAGATGGCATCCTCTCTTATCTCAATCGCCCCCACTGCGCTTAGAGACACGGGCGTATAACAATTTTACCCACAATCAATGACCGCGACCATGCAACCGCTATAAGCGAACAACTTGGGTTACCAATTCGTGCTCGTTTTATCGTCCACGACGTCTTTCCAAGCGCCGAGCAGCGCATCTTTGTGGCTCACCAAGTTGACAGCCATGTTTGCAAACAGAACGAACAGAACCTGTGCCGGTTCGCAAGCCTCGCACCACGCCGCGTAAAAGGCGCGTTACTAGGCCAGTTTTAAGTTCATTTACGTTAGTCTTAAACGTTGCTAGTGTAATCATTTATACATTTATGTAAAATACCCAATGTTTTTATGATATATTTTGTTTATTTTCTTAACGGTCGTGCTTTGATTATTTTTCTTCTAAAGAAACCCATGAAACGCTGTAGAGATGGCGCTGACAACGTGACGTTCTTGACGTCTACGGCAAATTCAGCGATCCTACATCATACTCGCTTTTGACAAGTGACTCTGGAGTGCGCGAGTGAAAACTATCTTGGTGAGTTTCCCTGCGTCATTTTTTTTCCTGGCTCCTTCCCATTATTCTGCCGCGTCCCTCGCACCCGAATGCTTCGCGCATTTATTGTGACGCGTAGTTTGCAGAATTTCTACTATTGTGGTTCCGTCACCTGCGATGAATGAGAGCCACCGTTCTCTATCCCTTTGTTGTCTAATTGTCAGCTGACTTTGGTGATGCGACTCGAGATCCGGTGAAACGCGCCTTAAATGTTTGGATTTTTCTGAAATTTATTTTTTGAAGTACCGTTATTCTTGAGCGACCCGCCAGTCGACGCACTGCTGTTTTACCAATGGCGTTTTGGGAATACCAAATTTAAAACACTGAATTCACCCGCTCGTGCGCTTCGTTGGTCGCTGTGTTTGTAAGCGCCAATCAACGTCGCGTGCTGCGAATCTCGGGAGTTTGTTTGGGTCGACAGTCTGGAAATCCTCCGAGGCCAACAGGAACGCATCTTCGTCTGCATAACTTGGCAGGTTCGCGCGGGAGAGAAGCGTGCCAGATCCGTTTTCTCCGCGAATCGCTCGTCGGATATGTGTGCATTTCGGCTCGGTTACGCGCTGATCGAACTAGTAAACATCGGGCTTCGGTCGGCGATGACGAGCGATTGCGTCAGATGTCCACCGTGTAACTTTCTGCGCCTTTGGAATTCTGACGAGCATACCTATATTGATCAGCTGTTTTCGTTGCAAACACGTGACGGCGTTTTCTGGGAAGCACGCGCGTCTGTTGTCAGCAGGCGATCGAATGCAGACGACGCCCGCGGTGGTTGTTTCGTTCCAGTTTTTATTCGTGGTTTTAGAACCTTTGTCGCGGTGCTGGTACTTTCCATGCCGTTGTTGTGTTTTTATCTCCTGCAAAGCAGCAGAAATACAGCTCCGAGCAACAAGCTAGCCTCGAGAACGATAAACCCGAGTTCCCTTTTCTCCGCGCCTGCGTTTATTTCGGTACCGTTGTTATCTTCTCTGAAGCCGCGATTTCCGTGTCGCTATCCAGGGCTCGCAAAACAAACAAAAAGGGCACGAAACACAAAAAGTGTACTAGTTTTTTTTTTTTTTTCTTCTTTCTTGCTTTTAAATGGCTGCAAAGAGTTCAACTGCGCCTCAACAGCAGCGAAAGAGAGAGAGAGAGATAGAGAATAAGGAATATATATATATATGATGTCCAGCAGTTCGTGGTCTTATCTGAGCGCCAAGTATTCTTTATACCCCTAACAATCTGCTTTACAAAAAAAAAAAAAAAAAAAAAAAAACCCGACAACAATCCTAGCAAATTGTAGTAGATAAGGGAGACAGTAACGCCTGTGACCCGTGTCAACACCTGACTCCGCCCGTCTTTCGTTCGTCGTAGTTGAGTTTTTGTAAGGGTTGCGCGTGGTCTGCATCTACGTGTGTCTGTGTTCTGTCATCGTGAGTCAAACTGGGCTTTATGCCAAAAAAGAAAGCTTATTCGCGCCCGCGTTTTCTGCGCAAGTTTGACGTGCCACAACCTCACGAGGTTTGCAGGAGGTTTCTTGTTTACAGATGTCACCTATAGCGACTCCACGTCTAAATACCCGTACGAAAAAAAGAAAAAAAAAATTATATTGGCGTAATTTAGCCATAGCGATTACGTAAGCATGTTTTGTTTACAAACGCTAGGGAAGAATGAGCAGATATTTCCGCGCTTCTTTCCTCGCCCGTCCTTTGTTTTCCCCAGCGCGCGCTCCGCTGGCGTTTTTGGCGTTGAAGAATCAACGACCTCTGACGACATCCGGGGTTCTGTGCTGTTGCTCCTTTCGCTGGAAAAGGGGGCAGTTAGGAGGGGGGTATATTTGGCATCGGGTCGATTACCGGGTACAGGAACAGGCGAACGCGAGCGGTAGTTTTCTGCCGCTTGACGTGTAGGATTCGTGAACAGCGCGCGCGCATCGCTGCAGCGGTCGCTACTTTTTGTTTTCGACTTTTGTTCGGTATTTTGCGCGAGGGCCGTTTTCCCTTCACAACACGCGGGCAGTGCGGTGAAGAGCGAAGACAGCCGGCGCTTGGCTTGGCGGCGGCTGCGTGAAGTTGTTTCCCTATCACTATCTCTCTCCCTCCCTCATCTGCTTGCGCTCGGTATTCCTTTGTTAAGAAAAAGATCGCAAACAAGATAGGATTATTTCCTCTCATTAAACATAACAAAAGGGGTTCAGTCACGACGTCTTTAATATCCCAGAGAACTCCCGAAAGGATTGAACAAAGACCACCTTAACTACTTGAAATGTCGGTGAAACGTTTAACAGCCAATTCTCCAGGTGAACACCAAAAGAACAAAGAAGCGCGATATCTGTAAAAATATTTCGAATATTCTTGTCAACCAACTTGTCTGCTCCAAGACGTTAAATTGCACAGCCGAAGGCCCTCGTTAAATCTCGAACTTTGTTGTCCGTGTAGCATTTATGCTTTCTGGCACTGATGGCATAAGCGAGCTCGACAGTTACGAAAGTATTGGTGACCTCGTGAAATTAGATACGTTGCACAACAGGAGAACGATCCGTGGATTGATATTTCTGTATAAGATAGTAAATGTAAACGGTATAATTGATTCGCTACTTAATCACGTCTACTTTCGCGTTCCTCGCAGGTCTACTAGACTTTATTCTTTGTTTTATCCTTCTGATTTATTTCACGCATCGCCCATTACACGCCTTCAAGTATAATCATCTAAGACAGACTTGTGGGAATGTTAGCCTAGATATTTTTCATAGAGAGCAAATTTAGTAATGGTGTTGGTACCAGTTTTGTCCTAACTTTCCTTTTTGTTTCCTCCTTTTATCGTGTCGCAACAATTTGATTACTATCTGACATTGATAAGTGCACAACTAAGGAGGCGTCAAGCTGTTTGTGGGTCACTCAAAAAAAAAAAAAAAAAAAAAAAAACGGAACGGCCGGAAGGGGTTCTCGTGGCGCATCGCTGATAACTTGGGATAACTTGGGCACCTTATCACCCGGGCAAACGATGCTGAGTCACAGAGCTGTGGACGCATGCGCACGAGATCGAACCGTGTCGCCACCGTGCGGCCGAAATTGGAAACATGGGAAAGCGGGGATACCGCCGTGCGTCGTCTGCTACGGGCGCACATCTGGACGACGCAAGCCCGTTTCCGGCTCAGTTGGGCCCTCCTTATGAAATGTTTGTTTTTCTGTTTCTTCTTATTGAGAGTCGTGTGGTGTCGTTTCACACGCGTGTAAATTCAGCAAAGCAATTAAAATTGAGTCGTATGATATACTATAATTTTAGTGTTGTGGTTTGTAGAACCGCTGGTCCGACATATTTATTTATTTACAAATACCCTCAGGGCCCCGAGGGCCATTACAGAGGGCAGTAGTGGATTAGTGCGAGGCGAAACTTGGTGCTATCTGTGATGGTGACGATTTTATCGGGAAGGCCATTCCAGTCCATAATAGTTTCGGGTAGAAGTGAATTCTGGTGGGCTGTAGATTTGGTCTTGAGTCGGGCAATCTTACATGCGGGGTCGAGTCTTGAAGAAACATAATTGGGTGGGCTAAGGAGAGACGGATTCAAGGAGGGAGAGTGATACACTTTATGCAGGGGGCCAAGCCTGGAAATTTTGCGACGCAGAGAAAGGTCAGGGAGGGTTAATTGAGATTTCATTTCAGTGAAACTGGAAAAAACGGGAGTAATCGGGAGGAATCAAATCAAATCATTTATTTGCATCTGCAAGTACAGATGCCGGAGCCACGGGTAAAAAAGCCAACCTTTGTTGGCTTGACGGGGTCCGGGCCCCGAGAGCTTGGCAGATGGTGACAGAGAAGCAAGAAAAACAATCAGGGTAATAAATATGCAAAAAAAAAAAAAAAAAAAAACGCTTTAATTTAAAGGTTAACATAACTTAATACATATTCTGCAAAAGATAGGTACATTGATTTACGGTCTAAAGCTAAACTATAAATGTCAAGATTATCTAAAGAATATTTATTCAGTAATGTGGGTAGGTTATAACTTATAATGAAGGGACTGCAAGCCGTAATTTGTACGATAATGGGACACCCTCCTTTCCTCCGCGCAGCGGGTGCGGATGGTGGTGATATTTCTGGTTAAATTTGATGCATGCCTCAAAAAACCAATCACTTCTGGTGATGAAAAACAAAATGACCTAGTCAGAAGGTATTCATATAATCGATATATATTGATAATGATGTATTTTTGAAATAATGATTCGGTATGAAATAAATAATGAACATTTCCAATAAAGCGTAGCTCTCTCTTTTGAAGGAATAGTATTTTATTTAAATTTGATTTTGTCGTCGTACCCCAAATGAGATGACAATACGTTATTTGGGATTTAAATAATGCATGATATATTTGTAATTTTATATTTTCGGGGAGAATGAAACGGACATCGAGCAATAACGCCGACGATTTTGCATAATTTACTGGTAATATGTTTTATATGTTCATCCCAAGACAAGTTTTCTGAAAATATAACACCCAATGTTTTATGATTTTTCACTAGTTCAATTGGCTTAGAATTAAACTGGAGAGTTTTGTTTAGAGCTACATGTTTATTGATTGATCTAAATAATATTGCTTTATTTTTTGTTTCATTAATATTAAGCCCATTTGAATTTGACCACATTGCAAATTTGGAGAGCATGACATTTCCTTTGATTATTAAGTTATCCTCATCCGTGTCAGAGAGGAACAGACTGGTGTCGTCTGCATGCATTATGAAATGAGTGTCCTCGTCAGTATTCATAATATCATTTATATAAATATTAAACAGTAAGGCCCCAATATGCTACCTTGTGGGACACCATATCTGATCGGCATAAAAGATAAATGTCCATCAATGCACACACACTGCATACGATCTTCTAGATAGGAACACAAAAGTGAAAGTGAGGGACCACGAATGGCCGTACTGGTATCATTTGTCAACAGGTATTTTGTGATTGATGCTATCAAAGGCTTTGCTACAAATCTATAAATATGCCTAACGTCAAAAGTTCGTTTTCGATGAAATGAAACGAGCTGCGTGGTTTTGGACTGTTTCTATTGCATTGGTGAGAAATGAAAGGTGGCGATGCCAGATAGGTGAGGCTTATTCTAGTTTATGGTGAACGAGAGTAATATAGAGAAGTCTTTTGAGGTTAGAAGGAGCGGACTTGAAATTACGTCGAATATAACAAGAGAGCGATTAGCTGAGGATATGATCTTATCGACATGAACATTCCAGGACAAATTATTAGTTAAATAAACACCTAAATATTTATATTTATAAACACCTAAATATGTTTACACACATTTCTGTTATCTCGCCACAACCCATAGCTTTCATAAAACATCGATTGAAAACAAATACCTCCGACTTGCATAACAATGGGTATTGCTATGCAAGTCGGAGGTATTTGTTTTTAATCATGAATCCCGGCTTTTGGAACATTTTTGCATAAAACATTGAATGTTGATTGAAAAATTAACCAGGCTAATCGCACCCTTTAATAGACTAATCAATTGTAAATTCGTTACTTGATTTGTCTTCAGTCATATTGCATGAAAGACGTTAAAACTACTTTTTTTTTTTTACTCTTTTACTATGTAATATATTGCAGTCCAATTTTAAACTGCACACTGTGACACCTTCAGAGATATAAACACAGGAAGCCTTTTAAAGAAAAGTAATTTTTAATGTGTTATTTAAACAGTATAATCACCCTCAATGACAATTACAAGCACCTATTTGAAGTGATTTACCGTGCAAGCATGTGTCCTAAAAAATAAAGACGTCCAAAATATTAAAATAAGTATTTTATTTTTACTTTTCATTTTCCTGACATTCTCCCGCACAAACTTCCAACTAAACGGCAAAACAATATCGCATTTAAAGCATTATTTGAATATTCTGAAGGTTAATCGATGACCTGCCCAGTCCCGATATACGTTAGGTTAGGGCGAAGGGTTATCGGAAACTCTACGGAAAGTCGCTAGCCCTAATCAGGAAAAGAGTGTCGCTGCGGCCGATGCTGTCTGTGTCGTGATGTGGGGTAGTTTGTTGGAGTTTCAGAGTTTAGTACATTTGAATGAAGAATATTTGCCGGAAATTTATAATATTATCCTCTTGACTTCCGCGGCCCTCTCTCAGAAAATTGAAGCGGCTGAACCCACACCACCGAGAAGAGCATCTTGTTGCGTTGCTCGGTTACACTCGTTTATTACACTCGCGGCAGATATATTTGAACGGTTTGTTTCACTTGTTTCAGTTGTCCTGCCAACAACAGTTTGCGTATCGTAAATAGAAGAAGCACTCTCTGCTCATCGCAGTGTAGTAGAATTGTTCCGACTCGGAAAAACTTACCCACACTATGTCATTGGAAAGGGAAACATTGGCGGCACGGAACTTTTTTACTCATAGCGGCTAACCATATCACGGTAATTTTCAATACAACACTAGCTTTTCTTAATACGAAATATTTATATTCCTGCAAAAGCTAAAAGTAACGAAAAATGAATGCATAGAAGATGCGATTCCACAACCCACAGTACTAGCATTATGTAAGCATCCGGGTTAGAATTCCTTGTTTTGTTGAATTTCTACGCTGGTGAACCGATATATCTCTTTTTATATACACAAATATTTACCATAAATAGTGCTGTTCACCCGAAAACAAGCGTCCGTCGTGGTGATCCATGCTTCCCAACGTCTGCTTAGATAAGACGATGTATCCACTGAAGCGATTATTTAAATTTAGGCCGTACACTGGTAACGCGATCTTCACTGAAGCACCGAACGGTACCGCACCTTTTTCTAATAAAATCGTTTTCCCACCGATACTATGCGACAAAATAAACGGAAGAATCTACACCGCCCCGCGCGCGAACGTGGAAAGTCTATGGGGCGGCCATGCTTCTAGCCCCGCTTTGATGATGATGATAGCGCGGCAGTTGCGCCACCTCTAGGTCGATCTCGAGGCCAATACCGCACAACAGGCGTTCCACAGCCCAGCAGACAAAGTTGGCAGCGCGCGCGCAGAAGGCGATTGACAGGTTAAGACAGGGGTCGGCAACCGGCGACCCGCGAGGCCATATTATACGGCCCTGGCACGCTACTAAGCCCCCCCCCCCCCCCCCCCCAACACACACACACACATACACATACTCTTCAGGGCTAATGGCGCAAGGAATATGGTTGGTTACAAACCTAGTGTAATCGGACATATTCTGAAACAATACACCAGGGAGTTAGTTTTCTGCGTACGTTTATTGTATGTATCACCTATCCGCAGTTGCTGTGCACCAAGGTGCTGCATTGAGAAGCAATGATTAAGGTCAGCGTATTCAGCATAAACTGTTCGAAATCACGGTTTTCTGCCAGTGTCAATTTCAACAATTTCCGTCAGACACAGAGGCTTAAGTTACTATGGAGATTCTGGCCAAGCGACTGGTCAGAATTTAAGCATAACTCTCGTAGGCCATCATTACAAGGACGGCTTTTAGTTTTTCTGGGTTTTTGGATGTTGGAATGGGAACTGTGTTCCCTTGAAAATGATCCAGGAAGAATCTGAGTCCCAAGAGCCCCGCAAGATACCGCGTGTACCTCCTCTCAGCATTCGCTCTGCTGAAGTGCAAAGAGGTGGGAGGAGCTTCTCCTAAACTCCTAACCCGCACTGACTGTAGTAAAGACAGGTACGGCGAAAATCAGCTCAGACACTCGTGTTAGGTTTCTGGCCAGGGATACATATACACCGATGTCTCGTCGATATGGACGCCTCTGTTCCCCCCAAGAAGCGCCCCATAATGTGAGTTGTCCATACTAATGAGACAAAAATGCACGCATTTGTCCATTTCGTCCCCGAAGGTGTTGTCTATATAGCGGGGTACCCGTATTAACGCGGCATGACGTGTACCAACGATTTGGTAGGTTTCGAGTGACGTCGTGTTCCACCTTGTGCCACGATCTTTCCTCTCTCCGTGGATCGCCAGTGATTTGTTTCCGCTGCACTTATGGAATGAAATTAATGCTCGAGTATATTTTACGAACTTACAAGGAAATGGTAAATCTGTGCAGGGTGATTCGTTTTATTGTGTGATTCGATCCACCACGAGTAACGATAACGTCTGTATGCCAGGTTTCATCAATTCGGAATTATACAGGAGACAGAAATTAAATCCGATCATATTTTGTTTAAAAAAAACGTATATATGTATATATATATTTTTTATGGAAAACTAAAAATTTGGCAGTTGCCGCTCCCCCCCCCCCCCCCTCCCCTCCCCTTTCTTTCTCTCTGAAGTGTATGTTTCGGCAAATGTATATCACGGTTACAACTCTAGCTTTCGTCCCTTTTAAGAATCTGGCAACAGCGAAAATCCGCTGAACGAATCCAACAACACTGGGCAGCCGACGCCATGGTGAAGGGCTCCGTTGCGGTCGGTACAGTTGTTTGCACTGTGGCGCTTTTGCGTTTCCTCGATCCCTTCGCCTCTGTATGACTGCAGGTAGCGATTTCCCTATGACGGGTTGGGCGAACGACATTTCCTCACGCACAGCCGTTAACGATGACGAAGTACATCGCTTCTACAAGAGCCGATCGAAGAGCGCTCCTTCGACAGAAGCTACAACTTCCTCGTTGAGGGCCGGCTATTCATCATTTGTAGTTCTCCGTGTTTTGGGGGAACCTATGAAATGAAATGTGCAAATACAAAATTAAGTGTTATTAAAATGCAAGTACCACTCTGGCTGAGCTGGGCGATTTGAGCGGGATTACGCGGCTTTTACGTTTTGATGACTTTCATCACTTTAAGGGCCAGAAATCTTCCCCCGCTCCCCCCCCCCCCCCCCCCCCCCCCCCGGCCCTCCCAAATTTCTACACTGCACATTTCTTTTTCGTGTTCAAATACGTAGACCCACACGAGCCATCGCTAGTACACGGCCATCACGGTTTCATGTACGACAAAGATAGTGTACAATAAATAATACAAAAAACAAGTAAAACCTTAAGTCTGTACAGGGTGTTTCAAAATCAAACTTTGACTCTAAAATCACCTGCAATAATCAGGAACTCGACGTATCAAATAGAAACTTACCTCGAATACGTGTTTTACCGGTCGAATTTGCGCATTAAAATTTTAAGTTCTAATTTCAAATACAAAAAAAAAAAAAAAAACCTACCCTATGCTTTTAAATAAATCAGATTAAAAATATATATCGTACTTGAAGTAGAGACTTGATATTTTAAAGTGTCAATGGCCGGGGTTAGTAAAATGCGTATTCGTGGCAAGCTGTGTCAATGGGACTAGTAAAATACATATTCGAAATAAGTTTCAACTTGATACGTTGAGCCACTTATTTTTTGGTGTCTCAGGCCGTCAAAAATCAGCGACTGAGCGTATCAAATTGAAACTTGCCTCGAATTCGTATTTTACTTGTCCCATTTCCACAATAAAAATTCAAGTCTCTACTTCAAGTATGTGAGGTTAAAAGCGCTAAAAACAACGGACAAGTAAAAGAAACGTACAGCACAGAGCGCTACTTGCAACTGAAGTTTATTCTTAGGAAACACACATATATATATACACCATGAAACCGCGACATGTACTTCAGAAATGCGACATCACCCCATGAGCGTTCGTCTGTCCGCTATCTACTTTACAAAAGATTTTAAAACCTCACATACATGGATCACCAACTAGCCCAAGTGCATACGCTTCTACTCTACTTCAAGTACGAAAAAAAAAAAAAAAAAAAGAAAACCGTCATTTTTGGGAAAGATTTTTTTTTTTTTTACTTTTGTAGCTGAAAAATTTAATGCGTAAATTCGACTAGTAAAAGACGTATTCGAGGTAAGTTTCTACTTGATGCGTCGGGTCCCTAATTTTTACGGGCAATTTTAGAGTCGAAACTTTATTTTAAAACACCCTGTAATCGTAGAGCAGCAGGTTCGTAGTGAAGCAGAAGCTGCAAGCGCGTGCATGTTGCTTTGCAGAAAGCACGCGCTGCACAGGTGTGTACGCGCTACAGGCAGGCGAAAGCATGAAGTCGTATGGCTTCGTGTGTACCTAACATATAATTTACTCGCGCAAGTTGGAAGCACTGCGAGCTCGCACATAGGTGAAGCTACGCGCTCGCGAAGCTGTCATGTGCACAAGCGGTACCCCGAGCAATATTACATTTGTATTTGACGCTTTGATTTCTCCAAATGAGCTGAAACTTAAAAACTCTACCTCCAAACACTACAAAGTGAAATTAAAAATACCGGACTCAAACACCCAAGGAGCGTTGGGCGGGAGCGGCTCGTGTTCCGTTCTTGCAGTTGAACAGGCAAACGTCTGCAACCCTGCTACGTCACGCCACGGTGGTGGTGCGTCCGGTGCACTTCCGGTCTGGGGCTGTCGGCGGAAGTCACCGTGCGAGACATGCATTCCTGTGTTCTTTTGGAAGAAACCAGACAAAAACCTGCCTTCTTGTCAAAACGCCGTGACGGGGGCTGAACCAAAAGAGTCGGGAAAGGTTTGAAGGTTAGATTTCATTGTTTTTTTTTTTTGCCTCCTCCGTTCGCCCGAGACCGTCGATAGTAGCCGTGAAAAGGGCAAACAAGGCGCTGTCGTACTACGATTGCTTGTGCGGGAAACGCTTTGGGTTGAATGCACGGATACTTGTGGTCGTTAGATTAATTTGTTTTGTTCCAACATGAACGAGGGAAAATCGCCAAGTTGTCCGGACCACCACCGGGTTCACTGCGTCTGCAAATTCAAACGGCCGCCTGCAGTCGTTCGAAGTGTCGTCTGTTCTTTCAAACTTATCTGCTTTTTGTCGTCTGCTCGTTCAAACAAAAGCGGCCCGTATATAGACTAAACATTAACCCGGTGATTGCGAAGTGAACCTCCTTTCGCTGTCCCTTTTTTCGGAGCGCGAATACCAGACTACAGCTGTTGTCAAGTCCGGCGGTGTTAACGGCAGCGCTATCGGCCACTTAGTAAATGCTAGATTCGTGCTCGGACTTGAATAAAACGCCGTTCCAGCCGAGTTTTTCGTCGTGAAAAGGGGAAGGCGCGCGCTGCTTGGAGTGCAGACTTGCGAAGCGTTGGGCTTGTTCCGTCGCGTGCATGAGATCGCCTCCGGGGATAGCCAAGTACACCTGGAATTTCCATCGCTGTTCCAAGGCACTGGAAAGGTGCAACGTCCATGCAGCATCTCCTTCAAGGACAATGCGGTGCCCGTGGTTTAGCCCACTCGTCGTGTGCAGGCCCTCATGGAACTCCTGAAGCATAAACTCAACCGCGTGGAGAAGGCGGGGATGATCACACGAATGACGAAACCCTCCGACTGGGCAAACCTACTAAACTTAATTAAAAAAAAAAAAAAAAAAAAAAACAGTTAGGAGGTTTGCATGGATCCAGGCAGAATCAACGTGAGACGTGAGCACTTCAAAATGCCGACAAGATATAGAGGCTGAACTTGCCAACGCCAGTGTATTCAAGCTTGACGCACGAGCAGGTTTCCACCAAATCCCGCTGCCGGAGGAAACGTCGCAATTCGCACATTTGCCCCGCCCTTTGGTCGATACCGATTTTTGAGGTTACCTTTTAGATTTGCATCCGCGCTCCTAGTCTTCCAGCGTGCAGTGTCAGAAGTCGGTTACGATCGGCTTTACAGGCTGCAGACTGTACATGCTTGACTCTGAACGTAAATTTGGAATTTGACTCTGTAAATTTGGAATTCCGGATGTGGTTTTTCTCGGAGATATTATGATCAACGAAGGTATAAAGCCTGACCCGTGTCTTCTCGAAACCGTCTTGAACCTCGGAGCACCCACGAACAAAAACGCTATTTAGCGCATGGTGCGTGTTATAAACTACTTCGGAAAATACCTGCCACGATTGTCTGAACGCACAGCAAACCTTAGAAGGCTTCTTCACGAAGACGCACTTTTTGAATGGACTCCGGCGCATGATCACGAGTGGGAACAGCTAAAATTTATGCTTGCGATGCTTGCAATTTTCGATGCTAGTAGAACCACAAACGTGTCACCTGAGGCTTCAAAAGACGGAATCGGAGTAGCCTTACTGCAGCTGCACGATCGATTGTGGCGTCCTGTGGCTTATGCTTCAAGCTCATTGTCGGACAGTGAATCTTGCTATTCCCGAATAGAGAAAGAGAAAGACTCTCGGACTCGGTATTTGGATGCGAGAGGTTCCATTACCTGACATACGGTAGACACGTCATTTTAGAAGCCGATCCCAGCCCTTTGGTTGCTCTGTGAAAAAAATATCTGGCTGATGTGCCGCCTCGGCGGCGGCATTTCGTTTTGACGCTGATGTAGTATACTTTACTCTTCAATTTCTACCCTTAAAAAAAAAAAAAAAAAGCTTGTGTGTGTTGACGCTTTCTCAAGAGCAGTGCCCCACCAGATTCTCGAAAGAACCTATACTCTCAGTATCTTGAAGTTTACGCTGTGGGAGTACTGGCCTCAACCGTGAGTGGAGCGACGCAAGACCTGCTCAGAACTGAAATACGAAATGATTCCGAGTTGCAACATATGTCTTACACTGTCTGCGAAAGGAGATCTCACTGCAGGGGAATTTTAGCACATTCGACCCTGCATTGTGAGTAGTCAATGAAATCATTTTAAATGGAACAAGAGTGGTGATCCCCCAATCATTTGGGCAGGTTATGCTAGCCCGGGTTCATCATGGGCATTTGGACATCAGCAAATGTGAAGAAACAGCACGTCAGCTAATGTTCTGGCCCAAAGTTGCGAGAGATATTTACGCCGTTGTGGCGGGGTGCAAAACATGGAAAATGTTTGCGTATCAGCAGCCTCCTGAGCCCCTAAATGATGCGCGAAGTCCTCTCTTATTCGTGATATCAGGTTGGAGTTAACTTATTTACCTTCGGGGAAAACTCTTACTTGGTGGCATTTGATGCTAACTCAAACTCCCCAGAAGTTAGAGGTCTCAAGACACGTCCGGGCATTATCATCTTGGTTCGCAAGACATTATATACATGTACAAGTTTTCACTGATAATGGTCCCCAATGATCATCGTACGCATTCAAGTGTCCCCCCCCCCCCCCCCCCCCCCCAAAGTTTGGCTTTAGTCACATGACTTCAAGCCCACACTTCCCCCCAGTCCAACTCCCTTGCTTAAAAGAAAAAAAAAAAAAAAAAAAAAAGCGACGACGCGGGGAATGGTTTTTACCATGGGTCTTTTGAATTACCGATCAATGCCTTTGCTAGGTGGACAGTCTCCGGGGCAATTACTGTGTGGAAGAAAGCCGCGAACACAACTCCCAGAGTTTTCATCTCGTCCAGGTGTCCCTGTGATCAAGGAGCAGAATGAAAACGCTGGGGCGTCGCTGAGGGATCTCAAGAAGGGTGATTTGCTCCGCGTACGGGGTGAAAATGGCTGGTTTGGAAAGGCGAGAGCCAGGGACTGTTGTGGGCCACGCTCCTACAACTTACGGACAGAAGACAATGATACTAGTAACCGCAGCCATTTGTTGAATACGCCCGAGTCATTCGGCAACCTGGATGATGACGCCTCCCCATCGCACCAATCCCCAAGTTTGCAAGACATGTCGCAACCTGCTCCAAGTTATTCTAACTTGGACCAGCCAGCTCAGGGACGCCAGAATGTGGGGGGCAAGAGGGAAGGGGGGAGGGGGGGGGGGGAGTATGGCGTCAGGCTCTCGTATTGCCCTAATATGTAGATTTCTAGAACATCAGTGCACAAATGTTCGCTGAAAATGTATTCGGTACAGTACCTTGTTAATAATATGCAGTATCTAGCAATTAGAAGCACTGCGTAAGGAAATAATTTTCGCATGCAGAGAATAGAAATCGCCGCGCACGACGTAGTGAAAGGAACAAAAACTAACTCGCGATGATAGTGTTCTCGGACGAAACTGAGATTGTAATATCTAGAGAGACTTTATGTGCGCTTTGTTATGCGCACATGAAGACACCCTAGTAATATCTGTATATCGTTTAATAAAAATAGATGTACATAAAATATAAAAAAAACCACACGACAAAACGGAACTTCGTTTTTAGTTTTGGCGGTTTCACGCATGCGCCCAACGCTTTGTGAGATCGGTCTGTTAGTGCGATTCGCAATAAATAAGTTTCGTTTTCTTCTCTTTGCTCATGCATAGGTATGAAGATAGTGTCGGCCTTACTGTTCACAGTGGTAGAATTGTGCTGCGCCATTTGCGCCTAATTGCGCCCCAAACCAACGTGTGCTACATTTTGCGCCAAAATGCCATTTTTGCTACGCTACCGTACCGCCTGCGAAAACCACGTTGCCTTCGTTCGCGTTGGGTCCCTGTGTACAGTAGATTGAAATCTTTGCAGCGCCCTGGGCTGCGCTGCGTTGCCCACATGAGAAACCCTCATTCAGATTTCAGTTGCCAGACTTGTGCCTATCTCAAATACTCTACTCAAGATACTGTGTTTCAAAAACTTTTGGTAGTATTTTTGTATCTTACAAATACATTTTGTCTAAAGTATTTGACACTCTGTCTTAATTACATTTTTCACTATCTTGCACTTAGTATCTCAAATACATTTTGCAACCTTGGGAAAAAATTTTCTCCAAGCGACGGAACGCAACAGAAAACAAGGCACGATCAAAACGCAGTCTCCAAACGCCAGCAAACGATCAAATGGATAGCCTCACGTATACCGGCCTCTATTTGTCCTCTTGTCCTCTTCTCAACTTTTTTTTTTTTTTTTTGTCAAGCTGTCTTTGGTTGGCACGTCACTCTTGGAGCTAGCGAAGTACTGGTGACGTCATTCGGATTTTACACTCGGACCTCATCTTTTTTCTCTAGCTAGAGTGGTTCCGTCAGTGGAGGATTGTGGCGCCAACGCTGGGTACGATCAGAGTGAACCATGAAGATGCGCGAACACGCTTTCATGCGAGCACAGGCGCTCCTTCGGCCAAAGAAGCTAGACCCTGCTGGATTTATTGAGCTGGTCACCTAGATTGGGCGTCCCCAAATTCAAAAGCGTTTCTTCTCCTTCCAAATGCGCGCATTGTTTCACCTTCGCAATCCCCAAAACTAGTTTTCCGCCAGGTGTCATTTATGAGCTAGTGGATCCTGAGTTTAGAATCTTGACTATCTTGACCTCAATTCGTCAAGAATAGTTTCAAATGGCGGAGGAGGGGGCAAGGAAGGGGAGTTTGGAAGTGGTGTTGTGGACACTCTCCTGGGTTTCCTGTGTTTCCCTCTTGAACTTTCTATTTTTTTATGACAGTTTAAATGTACAAGTGCGCCTCGCTTTTGACTGGGGGGGGGGGGGGGGGGGGGGGGGAGGGGAGGGGACAAAGTGCTCGCTTTTGGTTTGTTTATCAGCGACAGAGGCTACCGTCCTCGAGTCGATGTTTCTCCTGCTCGTGCACGTACGTGTGTCCTTCACTCGCGTACTCACCAACAATTGCTGCCTGATCAACTTCGAATACGCAGTGCCGGGCTACATGTCAAGATCTCCGAATCGCGGCGGGGCATATTACGAACTTTTTGTGGAATACTAAAGCACTGCAGGTGACATGTCTACAATACATGAGTTCCGTTTGTTCCTAAGATATTTAGACATGCATTATGTTGCATATCCCGAATAATTTCAGAGTAAACTTCAATTACAGCGGCTAAGGCGCTGTAATTGTCATCTTTCTGACCTTCTTGAAGGTCAGAAAGATGACAGGAAAGTGGGATTTACGGAAAAGTCATAAAAAAATAGAGGACCCATTTCTGACTTTTTATTCTTATAATACCAGCTTGCAAAACTTGTCACTTATCTTCGAATGTAATTCAATTACTTTTGCAAAGTATTTGCACTCGACTCGAGATAGTTCATAATAAAAGTAACTTGAATACTACTCTAAATACATTTTCAAATTAGTATTTATTATCTTATCTTAAATACTCTTAACGCGATAGCGTTTAGGAGCTCGTGTCGCAAAAAATTTGGTGTCGGCGTTGATGGGACAAAAAATCCCATAATGCAATCCGCGCAGCCACGTGTGACGTCACAAGTGGTTCTGGGCGTTGCATTATGGGATTTACCAGCTAAAGTTGGCGGGAAACTTTTCCGGCCAAATTTATCGGAAAGTTTTCCGGCCAAATCTAGCGGAAAATTTTCCCACCCATTTTAACGGGTCAATAGAGTCATCACGTCACAGCCACGCGTGACGTCACGTGACGCTACCGACTAGACCACGCATACAGGCTTGCACGGTTCGGCAACGAGCACGCGTTTATATGAGAAGGCTTTGCGAACGGGACCCGATAACGCTATCGCGTTCCACTCTTCAAGGCGAAGCTTCATATTCCCCCAAGTTTTTGTTGAGTATTTGGCACAACACTGAGTTGGAACGTATTCTCGTAGCTGCGGGTGCCATCGTTCTGGATGGGCCACCGTTCTCTTTTGAATTGGCCATCGTGCGTGGGCCACGCGCCAAAAAAGCGAAGTATCACTCTGTCCCATCAACGTTCGAAGACCGTTAGCTCGCCTGGATGCATGAAAGAATTAAGAATGGGGCGGCATGAATAGGAATGCCTGGATTTAGAATGGTGCTGCATGTAGTTCGAGTTTTAAGTTCGGGTCGTAGCGTGCGCCACCTAGCATGCAAAAGCTCCACTAGGCTGATAAACTTGGTTTGGCTAAAGAGCGCGACAACCTCACAGTTCCCATAATTCCCCGGAGCGCTCACTGGTGGCGCTGGCGCTCTGACGTACCCGCTTGCTCTCTTCTCCTCCTCTTTCTCAGTTTTTCGGCGCATAGACACATATCTGCACTAGAAACCCAAACTACAATTCCCCTTTTTTTTTTTGCGAAGAAGTTGTTGAAGTTCGAAAGTATGTCTGAGGGGCCGAGAGCGTGTACTAGCATCACTGGAAACGGGACGTCAGATTTAATATGTGGGCCAATATGGGAGCAGTACAGATTGTTCCCAATGGGAAGTTCAGTGGTGTGAAATACAGTGTTGGGAAGTATACTTTACGTAAATTGTACGGTGGGTTTAGAAAACTTGTACTTGAAGTATATTTTTCAAGTATGTACTTGTACGAAGGTATTTTTTTTGCACTTTCCGTAGAAAGTACAGCGTGTTCCCTCCAACACACACACACACACACACACACACACACACACACACACACACACACACACACACACACGCACGCACGCACGCACGCACGCACGCACGCACGCACGCACGCACGCACGCACGCACGCACGCACGCACGCACGCACGCACGCACGCACGCACGCACGCACGCACGCACGCACGCACGCACGCACGCACGCACGCACGCACGCACGCACGCACGCACGCACGCACGCACGCACGCACGCACGCACGCACGCACGCACGCACGCACGCACGCACGCACGCACGCACGCACGCACGCACGCACGCACGCACGCACGCACGCACGCACGCACGCACGCACGCACGCACGCACGCACGCACGCACGCACGCACGCACGCACGCACGCACGCACGCACGCACGCACGCACGCACGCACGCACGCACGCACGCACGCACGCACGCACGCACGCACGCACGCACGCACGCACGCACGCACGCACGCACGCACGCACGCACGCACGCACGCACGCACGCACGCACGCACGCACGCACGCACGCACGCACGCACGCACGCACGCACGCACGCACGCACGCACGCACGCACGCACGCACGCACGCACGCACGCACGCACGCACGCACGCACGCACGCACGCACGCACGCACGCACGCACGCACGCACGCACGCACGCACGCACGCACGCACGCACGCACGCACGCACGCACGCACGCACGCACGCACGCACGCACGCACGCACGCACGCACGCACGCACGCACGCACGCACGCACGCACGCACGCACGCACGCACGCACGCACGCACGCACGCACGCACGCACGCACGCACGCACGCACGCACGCACGCACGCACGCACGCACGCACGCACGCACGCACGCACGCACGCACGCACGCACGCACGCACGCACGCACGCACGCACGCACGCACGCACGCACGCACGCACGCACGCACGCACGCACGCACGCACGCACGCACGCACGCACGCACGCACGCACAGCTTTATGCCGCAAAAATAAAACATGCATCGCCTAACGCTCATTCTCCCCCCAAATGTAGCGTTAGAGGTATGAACCAGGCGCCGAAGTGTCAGCACTGACCGTTATATATCTTATTCAAAAGTTATCAATGATTTTCCGAAATTTCAGTGGAAAAATAAGTCTCCTTTTCGCCCGTTTTTTTCTTTTTTTTTTTTTTGTAACTGGCGCCATAGCGCTTTGTGTATTGGAGAGCTCTATCGGCCGCCATTTTCCCATTGAAATTTCAGAAAATCGTGTATAACTTTTTAATGAGATAATGGTTAGTGTTGAAACGTTGGCATCTTGTTCGGAGCTCTATCGCTACATTTGGGTGGAGAATGAGCGTCAGGCGATACGTAATTCATTTGTGTTTTTTTTTTTGTTTTTTTTTTTTTTTGCGGAAAAAAAAATAACCTTGTAATTTTTCTTTTTCTTTGACACCTTGTATACAGTTCCCTTCTTCAAAGTACATTCCCCAAAGTTTATCGTGTTTAACTTGTATCACAAAATGATGTTTTGTCAACAACTCTGAAGAAATAGTGGGAGGGATATTCTACTTGCGGGCCGGAAATGCGAGCAGACTACGCATCGCTCCGTTTGTATAGAGGCGGCTCTCCCGCAGCATTTCAAACCACTCGGTCAGCGCAAGCGAGACTCCTCCACGAGAAACTTGCTTGGTTCGAGGCTCTCTCCTAGTCTTGCTCTCTCCACCATGAAAGATTGTGTTAAAAAGTACTCTAACCTTACTTTGAAAGTGAAATGATATTAATAGTACATAACTTCCAAATACTTTGGGTCCGGTGTACTCACTACTTCACTCGAAGTACATAACCTCAAATCTACTTTGTACTTCAAGTACTTTTTAGATGTACTTTACCCAACGCTGGTGGAATGGTGGCTATGCTCACGCCAGCAAAAACGGTACTGTGTTTCTTAGACTGCCTGCTCGACTTGCAAGTACTCGCCGCCATTGAGTGACTTCAATTTGGTTAGTTTCAGTTTCAACACGCTCGCGGCTGTGTTGGATTTCTTTGTCATTTTTGCTTAATTTTGTGGCAGAAACGTGTCCGGTGTAGCGCACACCAATAAAAGCAGAGGTATGCTGAGCAACTTTGAGAAATACGAAGTGGGTTTGAGTCATAATTGCGAACTTCTTTGCGAACACTTCATGATGCAGGTCACGACTGAACTGATGCCTGGGGAGGATTCCCATCGTCTACGACGGGTGATCCTAGTTTTCAGAAAAACAAACAAATGACTAATGCATAGATGCGTAGTAAAAAAATCACATCGAGAACCTGATGAACGTGTCCTGAATCGCGAAGAAAAGTCGCGAGTTCACCGCTCACCGTTTGATTTTCGCGGACACCAACTTTTTGGGAACTTCAGAGACTGGAAATGTTTCTTATAATAACGCGAATAATCTAAAAAAAAAAAAAAAAGTTGTATTGGGCTGTTTTTTTTTTTTTTTTTAATAAATGAGGATATCGATAAATATTTCGATAGTCTCCCAGACCGGATGGTTGTTTACGAGGTACTCAGATGTGAGTATAAGTTAAACTAAATATCCTGCTAATTCCAAATCATTATAACTATGGTCTTGCTCTTTCATACAAACGATCTTTTAAACACAATAAAAATGTTTAAAAAGCAATCTCTCACCTGGAGCACATAGGGAACAGTGTATGAAAATCGTAGGTCTGAGGCATGGATAGCACCGCACTCCAGGGCAAGTCCCTTACAAAAATATGAAACGAGCTTCAATTGAAATTCATTCAATTGTATAGAAACTCAATTGAAACTCATTGACCTTTTTTGTAAGGGGTTACGCAAGTCAGATGCTAAAATGTACTTTCCCCCTGCTTTTTTTATTTTTTTATTTTTTTTTTGCGCATAGTATCAATTTTTTAATGAATCTGCTGAAAATATACTGTCATTACTTGTTTGGGATTCACCCATCTATGCTTTAAATGTATAATGACTAAACTAGTGTGATTTTTTAACGTTATTTTTTTCTTGCATCTTGCTTTAAAAACAAATATTGCGTTTGTAGTTGCTGTCGTTGTCGCTGCTGAGGGCAAGAGAAGGTCGTCAAGCACAATTGCGTTGCTTTTATCTTTTTGATTTTGAAGGAGAAAAATTTAGATAATTGATAGGCTCGTCAAGGCAAGTCTGACGTTTGTCTTGCGTAAAATTTGCCAAATTAAATTAAAGGGCGGTGGAGAGGTTACTTTCGGAAAGTTGGCATTGAGTCTAATGCTAGACACCTTTTATTGAAACACGCGCTTTATACATTTCAGCGTCACCATCCACTTAGAGTAAATCGCTATCCGGCAGGGACAACGCTGCACTCGGCTGATTTCCATGCAGATGGCTCCTTTTCAGCGTCACATATTGCGGATCCTAGGCACTCTCAAGCTACTTGCGACAATTTTTTCACTGGGGCAGTCTCGACCTTTGTGTTGAAATAATTAAAACAAATTAATTGAATTGAATGTTTTAAGAAATGCATTAGAGCACTCGAATGACTGCAGGCTACAACCGGGCCTCCGTTCCTCCAGCATTCGGAGTATAGGGGGACAAAGAAAAGAACAACGCGGTGCTTTGAAATTTCTCGGAAGCAGTAGATGATAGACGATGTATGGATGGATGAATCCGGCTGAGCCCTTTGGATCGGGCGGTAGCTTACGCCACCTAGCCATTTTGTTTTACCATTTAAGCTTAGAATATTTAAATGTGAAATCTATATTCACTCCGCAGTGCAAAGAAAGTGAGGCTATGAAACCCCCTTGCCATCAGTGAATAAGAAAATACCTAGTTTTCTCTCGATTTCTGCCACCATTCACTTAATCTTTGCTTGGTAATCTCTACTGTCTTGAAATCCACTCTTCCTTCGCTGTCCCTAAAACTTAATGACTTTATTATATCTATGTTGTCTTTGGTAGGCATAGGGTGAAGCCCTTTACAGTAGAGTATCAAGTGCTCAGCCGTCTCGTCCTCCTCTCCACAAGCAGCGCACACTGTATCCGTTTCCTGGTTCTTCGCTCTGCATATTCTGGTTCGCAGAACACCCATCCTCGCCTCAAACAACAATGAGCTTCCCCTAGAATTGTCATAAATGCTTTCTTTGGCAATAACTGTTTTGTTTAATCTATAGCTTTCCAGAGCCGTCTTTGTCTGCATTCCCTCTAGCCAATGATCTCTTTCTGTGGCCTTAACTTTCTTCTTAACTGAGACCTGTTGGATGGGGAGCAGCGGACACGAAAGGTTTTCAGCTAGGTATTTACACATGAGGAGTATAGACCTCCACTATAGCCTAAAAACTTTCCTTTTAATTTTCTAGTGCGCTGTTTCCACTTTGTGTCTATACTCCTCATGTATAAATAGCTGAAAACCTTTCGTGTCCATTGCTCCCCATCCATTTGCCTCAACCGATCCTCAAATTCTATCTTGCTCACCGGTTTCCTGTTCTCAAATGACGCCCATCCCATGTCTCCTTGTACTCCCTGGTTTGGCGTTTTCCAGTGTGCCCCCAAAGCCAGCCTACCTACTCCACGCTGTTCTATTTCTAGTCTTGCGTGCACTTCGGATTTCATGCATAGCACTGTGTTTCCATAAGTCAAGCCAGGCACCATGACCCCTTTCCAAGTCTCTTTCACCACCTCATACCTGTTGTAACTCCAAAGTGCTCTATTTTCCATTACAGCTGCATTTCTGTTGCCCTTACCTATTATATACTTTTCATGCTCGCTGAGATATTCTGCACCTTATTCACTATTAGCGCCATCTCTCGGCGGTCCTGTGCACTTCCGCGCCATCTTTGAGGCTTCCTCGCCGTCTCGGCCCTGCCTGCTTAGCGGTCTGTGCGCCAGGTCTTATGGTGTTGCTTTTTTGAGTGGTGTAGTGGCGTTAGTATTTCGAAGTGCATTATATTAGCAAAGGGTTGCTTGGCTTGCGTTCAGAATGACCGCAACAATACCAATGACATAGTCACCGGGAAAACTGCCGCACAGAAGAGGTGCAAGAATCGTGAGACGATCATGAACAGCTGTTGCTTCGGTGTTGTTGCTCCTTTAATACAGTCATCTGGAGTGCCACATTTCGAGAAAATTGGGCAGAGCCCGCAGTAGAATCAGGCAGCTTTGTCATTTTGACACTCGGAGACTCCAACGGTACAATTATTTCTAGATTCGCTCTAACAACTTCAGATTGAAAAGGAAAACAACTCAATTTGCTAATTTATTTTGGTTGGCTCGATATTTTCCTGTTGGTTGCACAACGAGACATAGAAGTAGTGCGGCATCATGTTCAGCCTCTAGCAGCGCTCTGCCCGTAGCCTCAAGCATGGGTCACCATATTTGAGGCTGCTGAAAGAGGTTGGCGCAACGTACGACAGATAGAGCGCATATCTGGAAAAAAAAAAAAAAAAAAAGGCAGGATATCGTTAAGCGTTTGGCGCACGCGTGAAGCCGCCATAACTTTAGTTCGCAGGAGGCAATGCCCGATGCGTCGCGTGCCCTGCACGCGCAGAGCTCCAGCGAGTTATGGCACGTGCAGAAACACTGAAGTTCCCTCGATGCGTTGCGGCAGCGGTGGCGTACACCCAAACTGGCTGGTGAGATCGGTTTGTTGCGAGACTAGCCAAGTACGCTCACAAGAACGTTGCTTGTGATTGCACACGAGGGTGCTCCAGTCGGGGCGCCACGCTTGCAATGGGGTGAGCTCATCCAGCATTTGATGCATGCTTGACACCATCGTAATTTTAGTACACAAGACGCAGACGGCATGTGCAGGAGCTCTGTACGCATAGAAAGTTCTCTCAGAAACCGAGGGAGGGGGAGAAGATGGGAGCGCACGGGGACGTCAGTGCATCGAGCTCTGGAATTTAGACGTATACGCCAAGCTGCCGTTGTCTCTACTCACTGTTCGAACGCCGGACGTCTTCCACCGTGATCTTGTTGAACCAGTGTGTTGTGTCATACTCCGAGGCGGATAGCAGCGAGGGGAATTCAACAAGACATGGACCACGGTGGAAGTGAAGAGAGGTGTCTGAACAAGGCCAGTAAGGGGGCCTAAGTTTCGCTTGGACACCGCGCACGTCCCAACGCACACTAAAAAAAAAAAAAATAATTGGTTGTAAAAGAGTTTTAGTGGTTCTTCGGGTTGTCCATATTTTGCACCCTAAAAAGTTATTTTAAGCACCCCTAAGAGGGCTCTTCGTCAAAAAACCTAGAAGGGGTTGTTTTAAGCTCCCTTTTTTTATGCGAAAGAGGTTTTCATCGTCCAGTTGCCTTTCAGTGCGCCACTGGACAAAAGCGCTTGAGGCGTAACCGTTGTTCACGAGCTGGAGGAGTGGTTAGGGCGTCAAAGACCTTTCAAGAACGAATGTTTTTTTGTTTTGTTTTTTTAGAGTGTTGTTTAGTCGATGTGATACAAAGAGGGGTGCTTACGCGTCGCATGCTTGCTCCAGGTCCCGATCCCTGCTCTCTAACCACGAGACCACGTGGCATTCCCCTGGGAGGACGTGCGAACGCCGCCCGTCCTCGCCGTCACGATGAGGTAAGTTGCGCATCTTTGTCCTCGACTCTTTGTTGTGACCCGAGTTGCCTTCTAGAAAGTATAGCCCTTATAGATGGAGTGTGGTTGAACTATAGACCATCGTTCGCCAATTTAACGAGACTCAGGCTAGCGGGATCGTACTGCACCGGTTACATTTCTCGTCATTCCACGGTCCTTGGTGCAGAATAACTTACCGCTGTCTCTCCACTTTTTGATGTTAGGTGTTCGATATATACATCGCGGAGTGCTCAGTTCCTGCCCAAGTGTGTACCGCTAGCGGGCGGAACCAGATGGCAAAGTTTCGGAACTTAGCGTTGGGCTATTTCAAAGGTTATATAAACTATTTCTGGAAATTTTTTGTAAGAAAATGGCGGTCAATGAAGCCCGTAAATACACGGATATGAATGGCCGGCGTCTGATATCGGGAACGGGCCCTGTTTTATAATGGAAATTTTCCGGAAATCGCTCGTAAATTGCAACCTTTTAAAACAAAAACAGCGCGAAGACGAGGACAAAATAAAAGGTAACTGACAGGACACAGCGCTGTGTCCGATCGGTTCCCTTTTACTTTGTCCTAGTCTTCGCGCTGTTCTTCTTTTTATTATGTCTGTACATCTACTAGCCCGAATTTCAACGTTAATGTAACTTCTGGATCAGATAAGGGTAGGATATTTTGGCATCTGGTCGTAACCGCTATACGCTACATTTGTGCGGAGACGTTCGGCGATGCCTATAGTTCATTTTTCCGGCGAGACGAACACGGTCCTCTTTGCTCGAAAACGCCCGATACTTTGGGGTATACTTTGAGTTTTCTTTCGGCCACTGCTTTGGACACTTTCGTCAGAAAGAACGATACACCTGTTCCGTCTCATCTTTGAGAACAAGCTCCATTGGTTCCGAAGCAAGAGGAACACTATCGCGGTACATTTCTCGTTACACTGGTGCAACTTTCGTTGCAGTAGGGTAATATACGTTCATAGAACAGATGGACCACCCCCCACCCCCCCGCGCCCTCGTATCCCCCCCCCCCTTCCCCCCCCCCCCCCCCCCCAGTTTCTCTGCGCTCAGGCAAGACTTCACTCAAAATCTAGAAAAGCCCCCCCCCCCCCCCCCCCAAAAAAAAAAAAAAGGAAAAAGTGTCGTACTCTGCCGATAGGTTTGTTTACGTGTGATCCGGACAAGAAACACAATGCCTGACGAGGAGACGTCGTTGCTTTGTCGTTCTGTAGAAATCGTCACGAGCTGCGCGAATGCCAAATGTAAATATGGCTTTCTTTCCTACAGATAAAGTTATCAGCATTGTTGGTCCGCACGTGCGCTCACGCAACGGCTCAAGCATTTTTTTTTACCTTTTCTTTATAGACGGAGTTGTTTCGATTGAGCGATACAATTAATATTAAATGCACAGCTCGATTGATACACACACACACACACAAAAGAAAAAAGGGAAAGCTAACTAGTTTCTTTATATTTCCGCGTATCCAAGCAGGTCGTAGTTTTTCTTTGGTGTTCGAGAACTCGAGGCTTGCCGTGCGTCGCGCTCAATTCTCGTAGCCAACAAATAACGCTCGATGGATATATATATACATATTCTGCAAACTCCGCGTACGAGAGCCCGTCCTGCGTGGTTACGCAGTTTTTCACAATTTTCCGTGGGCGTGCAGTGCTCAGCAATGTGGAGTTCTCCCGAACGGTAAGCCGGTTTGCTGGATATTTCGATGCCGAGGAGAATTTGCCGTGATTTGCGGAAGTAAAGGCAAAGAAAGTGGCAGGCAACTCTCGATTTTCTTCCCTGTTGCGGCGTTTTGCAGACAAGTCGTCTTCGTCTCTGCAGGTTCCACCACAGGTAGGTCCTGCAGGCTCGACGGAAGGTAGGTCAAACGCTGATATATATAGCAGCGTTCGACCTACCTGGAGTATTATACTTCGTCTCACCTTAAAGCGCAGTAAGCCAATTGCGCCAATCAACCAGGTACATAAACGCAACGTCACGGCGTTTTCCCGTCTTTTTATGCGTGGGCTATCGTGGGCTAAATCCATCAACTGCTGTTAATGCAACGTGACATGGCGGTTTTGGGGTGTGTGTTCGTGTGTGTCTGTATGTGTATGTGTCCTAGTTCTTGACTTAGCTTTGACTTATGGGGCGAAACGGGAGTATATGTAGTCTTCGTTTTTACCAGTTTGAAGTCTGCCTTTCATGGCATGACCTCTGTGCAGCGTCGTGAGAAGCTACGTGTTTTGCTGGGACTGGCGCGTGTACTGGAAGTTGTCGAATTTGGGGAAGCACTTCTGGAGAATTCGGGGCACTTCGTATAATTCGAGCATCGTAAACCAAAGACAGCTTTATTTTTTTTTTTTTTTGCATTAAGTTTAGCGTAGAGGATACTGGAGGCTTGTGGAAAAAGCGGTCACAAGACCAGTTTGACAAAGCCACAGCCCCCACATTAGCATTTATGCAGCAAAAAAAGAAAAAAAAAAAACATACCATACAGTTTACAGCATTAATAAGAAAAGCAAAATATTGAAAAGCAACAATGGGCACCGTCTAATTGCGTCACAACACGCAATCGTAGGATACCTTGAAAGGCATTACCAAGAAAAAACAAGATCACCTACATGCACAACAACTCTCAAGGTTTAATAATATTACATACCATTTTTTACTTTATTTTTTACTGGGGACTCAAAAAACAACGCAGTGCTTTAAACGTAATATCTGAAAGCTCGACATTTTCGGCAGCTAATCTATTTAGTAATCTGGGTAGTTTATTTTCCAACCTATATATATATATATATATATATATATATATATATATCTTGCCCATGGATTGTTCTATAAGTGCTAACATTCCAAGGCTTACGATAACGCGTTGTGTAGGCTGTAGTATTACTTTGTAAGTTAGTTAGTCCTTATGCCTATGGGGATTTGGAATTTACTACGCGCGTTTAAATCCGTGAGTTCAGCTTGTTGCATGGGGTTATCCCGGCTATGGTGGGCGTAAACTGATGGAGATTTTATTGCAATGTTGAAACTATCCTTCGCTGGATGAGTATGTCAGGTGCCTGACCTTCGCGGTGTTTGCCACGTAGACCCCGAAAGTTTCATCCGCCTTGAGTGGGTTACTTAAAAGTTCAGTGCAACGTAGTGCAGGCGTGCCGGGCTGATGGTAGGACCGGTATATAGTTTGCATGCTGCAGGAAGGTTTCCGCCCAACCACTCGCGTACCTCCGCGCGTCTTTGGGACCTCGATCATTTTATGTGTGGAAACCCAGCGGTGCATTGACAGCTTCGCTTCTTTTTTTCTCTCTTTTTATTTTCTCCATAAAAGGAAGAGTATGTGGAGAAAACTCGTTTCGACGTGAATAACACTTTCCCGGGTTCATCAGTCCCGATCGAAGATCTGCAATTTATTTGCTGTCGAGGTGATGCGACGAAACATGATCCCCGAGACCGCTTTTTTTTTGTGTGTGTGTGTGTGTGTGTGTGTGTGTGTGTGTGTGTGTGTGTGTGTTTTGTGCCCTAACATTGCAATTAAGGAAAGGCGTAGTAACGTGACCTTGTGAGATTCTGTTTTCTACGATCGCACTTTGTGAAGCGGGCTTACGTCGTCGTTTTTTTTTTTTTTTTTTTTTTTTCTTTCTTTCATTTAGAAGTGAGATTATATCAAATGGCCGCATATGACTGTTGGCGCCGTGTCTCTTTCTTTTCTGAGCGAGTGTTGGGTCGTCCCCACGCTTCGTGATGGATTACCGTCACGGTCATAGTACAATGTGCGAATGTGGCTAGCACGACACGCTTGGGTTTCTGTTGCAGTTTGTTTCTTTTTTTCATCGTCAATTTTACTTGTATGTGACGAAAGACTTGAGACGGAGTTCATTGACGCGCGCAAGCAAAACAAAAAAAAAACATTTTTTTATTATTTTTGTTTGAGGCTTGTTATTGTTATCGTTTTATCGTAGCGTAGACAGAGGCCGTAGTGCCCAATTTTCGGTGTCGCCCGCGAGAGGCCAACGCGGGGCAGAGATTGGGCACGAGTGCCGCGTCATCGGCCTCTTGTGGGTGACGACGCAAATGCAGCACTACGGCCTTCTGTCTACGCTTTATCGACGAGTCAGGAGGACGGCTTATTTTTTTTTTATAGCCTTACTGCACAGAGCTGGTCCCGCGTTCGCTTCTTGCTTGCCCGCCACAGAAGACGTCCCAAACAGTGGTACTGACCATCGTTGATGTTTTTTTTTTTTCTTTCGAAAGAATATTATAGTTGTTAGCTGGATCTTAATCGTCTTTCGCCAAAATATCTTTCTAGGGAGAAGAAAAAATCTCGAAGTGTGACCGCTTTTAGGAATTTCTGCAGTGAAGCCGATCTATACTCGTTTTCACCTCAAGGGCCGCAGTAGAAAAAGTCCGGCTTCTCGCGGAAGCATTACTAATTTCCCCCCTTTATGTAGAGAGCTAAGTTATATGTAGGTGCATTTTAGATTACACGTATGTTACCTTATCAAGTTGTAGACGCTTCAAACTAAGAAAAGGCATCGCTCCTTCCTCCGTCAATCAAATCTTGTAGGAACTACTTCTCGCGGCGTATGAACACGTGGGAAATTTCCTTTTTTTCTTGAGGTGAAAACGAGTATCGATACAAGTTAAAAAAATCTCTAAAACAGTCTAAATCGTCAAATAGAATACCTCAATTATTTGTAAATGCTCTGCTGAGACTGTTCTTTCGTGAGATGTCAGAAGTTCATATTATGTATCCGTCTTCTTTTGTGTTCCTTTTTTTGCTGGAGTAAACAACCACTCTACGAGACATCTTGAGCATTCAAAACAAAGCACTGTTGACCTTGGAGATGCACTAAAACCTTTTTCGGGCTGTTTTATTTATTTATTAATTTTTTTATTTGAGAACGATGAAGCGAACAGATTTCCCAAAAATAAATGTCGAATATGCCCAAAGCTGACTTTTGCTGAAGATTTAGACCCAAAGTAAGCATCAAGGCCCTCTTAATAAAAATACGCCGGACAGCTCATTAGGTTTATCAGCTTCTTACCTTGTAACTAGGAAAATTTCATTAGAGTAAATTTTTTAAGCAAGAAAAAAAGAAGAAAAATTTTGCGTAATTGAATCGATTATCCTGGTCCTGCACTGCGCCTTCACTGTACAACACGCGCACAAGAGGCTTGTCAGGCCCGGTTATCTCAGTATTTCTGAACAGTCAGTAAAGTGGCAGCTTAATTCGACACAACATCGGGAACAAATCGCTAAGCGACGAGCGACCAGTAATTTAAAACCCTGAATGCTTTTTTTTTTTTTTTTATCGAATTTCTTTTTGAATTAATTAGGCGTCGGTCGGGGCTGTCGTATCCTTTTTTTTTTTTTTTTTTTGTCATGGTTTCTAGCCGCGTTGTTTAGTTTATCGCTTCCCCCGTCATTCGGAGAGGAAGCCAGGAATTCCGAAAACGAAGAGGTAAGCGTGACAAAGCGCCGCTTCCCCTGGCAACAGTACAGGCCCAAAGTGCGGGCGAATGCTTTTTGGGCCCGTATTGACCAGTCCGTATATTATATATATAAACCAGTCGAGAGTCGCGTGGGCCGTAGCTCAGCAGGAACTGCCGCGGGGCTCCCGCGGGGGGTCGTCTGCCGCTGCTTTACGAGTGAAACCTGTCGCGCGTACGTGTCGATTCTCCGCCGCACGTGGCGGCTGGAAGACCGTGGAATGCCGAGCGGCGTAGTCGCGTTCTCTGCCGGCTGAGAGCGAGCGTTCACTGCTGGACAATCGCCACCGTTTCCTGTTTCGCTGTATTGTTCTTTCACATCCTCAAAGAAATCCGTTGCGGACGAAAAAAAAAAAACAAAAAAATGAAGGGCAAGGAACGCGCGTGCGTAACGGTAGAGCTTGTATCCCAGCTTGCGAGACGTTTCTCGGGTGTATGAGAGCGGTTCCGGCAGATGCCACGCGTGCTTTGGACGATCGCGTGAGTGCTTCGGATTTACTGCTCTTTGTCGCCCCGACAGACGTCCTTTGTGTCGTCCGCGAGCCTAGCGATGGAGCGACACTGTAGATCGTTTTTGCACTCCGATACGACACCCGATGCTCCGTCGGCGCGCCCGTGCGTCCGGTGTCGATGCTGACATCGGACCGTCTTGTAACGCAATGGCGTCTTTTTTCTTTTTTTATAGGTACGTGAAAGAGCGTCTTTGCCGCTCGAGCTCTTAGCTCTTAGCCCGACCGGTGATTTGTAAAAGTTACGAATTGGCCACGAATGCGAACATTTCCCGACGGATTGATTGTTATCGAGCGCAGTCCGAGTGGTGCTCTTACCCAGTTGCTGAGCTGAGTTCAACGGATGTGTGTGAGCGCCGTGGATAAGTCACGGTAAAAAGACAGGAAGCTCTGCGCGAAGCTCCGAAGCTCTGCGCCCTTATCGGTTCGAAAACACACTCTTTTCTTAACCGATAAGGTTGTGTGTACTTTGATCTAACAGAATCATTTCCTTATTATGACAGAAATTTTCCGGATATTTCCCGTTATATTCCGAACATATTTTACGATGAATCTCTGTAGCGGTCTGCACCCAAATGTCGGAGGCGCACTGACCAAAACATCCCAACGCCAGTACGCGCGCGCAGAACTTTATTGGCGTTAAGGCTCCGGTCCCACATCAGTGCCATCTCCAATGGATACAAAAGGTAAATATACATACCCAGCAGTACCTTATCTAACATATTCCCTTTGTTTTTGGGGATCCTTCGGCATTCTTTTATAGGCGTCGGTTGTTTATTAACAAAGATAATTAACGAACAAACATTGCCGCGGGCTTCTCATTTTTCTCCTCCAATATTAATGTGAAGAGGGGGATAATGTTACACCGCGTATCCTATCTTATAATGAAGTGGACTAGTTTTTTCTATGTTCTGTTTTAAAGTTTTTTTTTATAAATGTTTTGTGCTAAAAGCTATTTTATTAAAATATTATATCGAAACAAAATTGAAATAGAAGCTTTCGTCCACTTCATTACAATACTGATCATACGATGTAAAAATAGAAAAAAAATCGCCCTCCTCCCTTTAGTGTTAGAGGAGAAAAATGAGAAGCCCGCGGCCATATAATGCTAATTAATTAGCTAATTAAATAATGAACCCCGGATTTTTATAGCTTGTCATCGAATCCCCAGGACACAGGGGAATATGTTAAGAAAGCCACTCTTTAAGTGCAAATTTTTTATATTTGTTTTAATACATGAAAAAGAAAGTGTTTTGTAACCGTTCCAGATGACCGCCGTGGAACCGCGGAGTGGCGTCGGGTGGGCGGGAGTGAAGCGACAGTCGTTGGCGTGAGCGATGCGCTCTTGTCGCGTCCCGTGCCAACGGAGGCCTTGAAACGCCGCCGAAGCGCCTTGTGACTTCGGAAGAGCGGGACTGCGCGGACGTCGTCGGGCTGATGGAACCGCGTGACCCCGGCGACGTGTAGCGGACGGAGGCCACGCGCAATCATTAGGAGGAACCGTCACTGGCGGGCCCGCCGAGGAAGCGCGGTACATGTGTCGTCGCCGCCGGGTTCGGGCGTTTCCGTTCGGCAAACCCGCGAAGGTGGCCTTCGCGGGTTTGCCACTCGGGTTCGGCGTCGGAACGCGCGCCTTGGATGTGTGCGTTGTTGGCTGCGACTTGGGCCTGCCGTCGTGTCGACTTTGCGCGCCGCGTACACCGCCCTTGGTGCACTTTGCTTGGAGTCGGGACGTCGGATCGTTTGTGCGTTTTTAGTATGCAAGGTTAAAGGAAAGGATTCTCGGTGAGGGCTCGCGGTCGCGTGGCGGGTGGCGAGACCAGTCGACTTCAGCACCGTCTGCCTGTAGCACCCGCCTTTGGTAGCCCCCTGAGGGTCTTCCCCAGGAGACGAGGTCTCGGGCTTGGACCGGGGTTTCGAGGGTGGCGTGCCTTGTTCGTGTGCCGGGCAGGTCCACACGAGATAGTGGAGCTTGGGTGGGACCCCTGCCCGACAGACAGTCTGGGAATCTCGGTGGGATGGAGTCAGGGTCGGTCGCGGGTAGAGTAACTGTGTATATAGGCTCTGCTTGCGCAGTTACTCTTGATGCGGTACATGGTATCTCTGTCTAGCCCTGGGGTCGATCACGCCCTCCCGTTTCTTAATTAAACCGCGGTGTCGGGCGCGTACGCCCCCGGAGTTCCCGTCGGTGTCCCGTCTTTAAAGCGAGGGCCGGAGAAAGGCGTCCGGATCGATTTGCGCCGCTGCGCGTCGCCCCCGCGGGTTCGTTGGCCGGCCGCACTGTGAAGGCGTCACCCTGCTGGATCCATCTCCGTCGCTCAGGCACCCGTCACTTCTTTTTTTCCCGGCCCATAAAGTCCGGCGTTGCTCGCTGAGCCATTTCCTCCGCCATTTCCTCCGCTTTTTGCCCAGAGCCTCTTCGTAAAGAAAACTGGAAACTCTGCAGCGCCGCCGCGGCTGTCGCCTGCGCACTTTCCCGCCCTTTCCTGTTCGGACGTTGACTCGCAGCTTTATCGTCTTGGGCCGAGTTCGCGCACACACGCAGGGTCTGCAGCTCGTGCACCTAAGCGCAATGTATCCTTTGTGTTGGTCCGTTTCCTAGAAGCTCCACGAAAGCTTTGCTTTTCGGGGAATCGGTGGCCAAGTGGGCTAAAGCGCACACCCAGCTCGACGCACGTGGAGCGAAAGGTCGCGCTGCCGAACCCAGGGATCGTGGGGATTCTGGGTTCAATCTCCACTCCTGGCCGTTTTGATCTGCATGGGCGTGGTACCGGCGTGCGGTCGTGTATCACTACCGCGTGAGCACGTTAAATACCCCAGGTTAGGAGTGGTACTGCACTGGCTAAACTGCTCGTCTACAAACCAGTGTCGCCCCATCCTGGCAGACCGACCTTGCGCTGTATAAACACTAAACGTATAATTTGACTTTTGATGTTTTTTTTTTTTTTTTTCTTGTTTTATGTTTGACAAATGTTTGGAGACCAGTTCAATCGTCTACACTCTAAAAAAAGTCTGTGCGTCTACTTACACGCACAACACTCGGAGAGCCAATCACCGCAACTTACGGAGGCAGCTCAGCCAATGACGATGCGGAAACATATGTTTAGACCAAAAAACGCAGACTGAGTTGTGACATTAAGCAATGCAAAACGCCACGCTTGCATTGCTTAATGTCACAGCTCAGACTGCGTTTTTTGGTCTAAACATATGTTTCTGCATCGTCATTGGCTGAGCTGCCTCCGCAAGTTGCGGTGATTGGCTCTCCGAGTGTTGTGCGGGAAAGCAGACGCACGGGCTTTTTTTTTTTTTAGAGTGTAGAACAGTGTACGTAACTGCACTTATGTTTGAAATTGAATATCTAATCAATTTCTATTTCAATAAATGTGTTCAATGAATGTTAATAAAAAATTCTTCATTGTCTGTGTCAACGGGATCGACCAAGACCCCAACAAAACGCAGGAAACAGAGGATACGGACAATCGAAAAGAAGCTATCACCAGGGAAGCAAATTCTGGCAGCAGCCAAACTAAATTCGCGAGGTCATTCAGTCAACCGGACTCGACTTATATCCGAAACAAAGCGAAGCTTAAAAGTGCCGCGTAAAAGTTCTGGGCAAGACGAAGTCGGTCGGTAACGCCCGACACCCTTTGCAACTATTTTCGCCAGGCGGGATTAACTATCGTTGGCGAGTCGACCGTCGAAACCCAGACCACGTACTGATTTTTTGTTTACTCATTACTTCGCTATTTTATATACTTAAAACGCAGTTGCGTATATATATATTTATTATTTTATTTTCACAGTCAGAAAAACATACCAAATATTCGAGAGTACTTTTGTTGAAACCCGATATAATAACGTGTTTATTGGATCGCGACTCTCCATAAAACTATACAATAAGAACCCTAATCGGAATTGGATACAATTGGGGTTATTGGAACCCAATAAATTAGAGCTATCGTAATTCCATGCTATAAGCTATATTGGATTCGATTTACAATTTGGGTATTATTGTACGCTCATTGGACTTTTCCGAGAGATACATGCACCTAGTGCTCCTCTGCATACTTCGAATTATATTGTTTTGTCTTCGAACTTTTAAAGATAAAAATCACTACCAAGCGTGTGAAAACGGCAATCCGCTAGCTTCGAGTTGGCCACTGTTGGTAAACATTGATGTAAACAGCTCATATGACGTCACCCCTTAAGCCAATAGAAATGGACGGCCAATTCGGACTGTAAATCCCTCCTCGCAACGGGCTATAGTCGAGAAGCCATTGAATACCATCCCCTTCGAATGCAACAGGGTCTCTCTTGTACTCCGTGTTTTTTCCCTGTACGAGATTACGCTTGGACGCTGCTGACCAGTGTGCGTAGACGCTAATTGGATTGCGCAGCGAGGGATGTGCGCCGACGCACTGTAAGCACCCTTTGCCTGCGTTTTCTAAGCCGAAATAAGCGGTGCGTGGCGGCGGGAGCTGCTAACATTAACGTTTTAGGAAAGCCACGAGAGTGGAGTTCTAGAACCGCCTTGCTCGGCCCGTACGTGTTTAGATTCTCGCGGGGTATTCGGAAAGCCAATCACTGTGATATATGAGAACCGATCGCTGCGAATGAGGAGAATCAGTCCGCCCTATAGATCAGAGTCGATCAGTGTGATTAAAGTCAGCGTGAAATGCCAATATCTGTGATTGATGAGAGCCGATCACTGCGGTTTCGAGGAGCCAATCACTGCTAATCAGTAGAGCCGATCGCCTGAACCAATCACTACGTCAGAGCTGTACCAATCACTGCAATTGAAGAGAGCAAACCACTGTAAAAAAAAAAAAAAAAAAAAAAGAAACATTACCGACACAATTAATTTAAAAATGTCCCCTTTAAAAAAAAGGGGACAAAAAAAAAAAAAAAAAAAAAGGGGGGGGGGGTAGTGAAATGTGCTACAGAACAATTCTCGTCAGAAGAGGCACAAAAAGAGAATTCCGCCACCGGGTGGACTCGAACCACCAACCTTTCGGTTAACAGCCGAACGCGCTAACCGATTGCGCCACGGAGGCGAACGGTACTTGCAAGAAAGTGATACGGCGACAAAACTGACTCCTTCTGAGTCAACGCATTTGGGCGAAAGCTGTTGTTTTGCTTCCATTGATTTTTTACTTTCGTTTTTTTCTGTAAATGGTCATGATTTCTTTTGGGCCCATTTGTGGGAACTGTAGAAACCTTCCGATTGTAAGATTTTGAAATCATGTCGTGTATAGCGGCGTTTCTTTGATTGTTTTACTTTTCTCTAAAGACCGACGACCAGTTCGCGCTTTCCGTTTTCCCCGCGGTTCCTCCTCTCCCCCTTCTACTCTGTCCACCGTTTCTTGTTTCCTCCTCCCCCATGATGAGGAGGATCTTCTGCCTTGCAGAATCCCGAGTCTGGTTGCCAGGCTTGCAGGTTTGAATCGTTGAATGACTCCGAAATTATGAATATAGCATATTTTACACTTCCAGGACACAAGCTTTCGGGATAGCCTTAGCGTTTCAGAAAAAGTACAGATAAGTTTATAATCTTCGAGTAGTGGTTGTCACTGAGGCCTCATCTTTCAAGGTCTCTCCGAGTACTGAATGGTTGATGTTGAGTTTGATAGCGAACAAGACGGTAAATGTATTTTAACGGATATTTTTAAAACAAAGCTTTTCAGCTTAAAAAAGAAACCCTGTATATTTTTCATAAAAATTAAACTCACTACGCCGAAGCCGTGCCTGAATTGAGATTAAAAAAAAAAGAAAAAAAAAAAGCGCGCAGTAAGTGACAAGGCGTCCGTAACATTGCGCCGCTAAATTGTGACCTTAGCTGAAAACTCAGTGCGTGAAACGTCTTCGAGCCACTCCAACCCAGGGCTCCACGCGTTCCGTCCGCTGGATTGTTAGCCGCTCCGCCCAGCCGCAAGACCACGTGATGCGTTCCGAGCTGTGGATTGGCCCCGATGGCTTGTGACGTCAGTTGCGGGCAGTCGTTGGGTAAAACGGTGTGTGACAGATAATCTCATGAAATTGATCCGGCTACGGCGAGCTACCTCGCGGTATGGTAAGTTGGGAGAAGGACACCTCGGCGGAGAGGGGAGGATATCCAGTGCTAAGTCGGCGCTAGATCCATCCCAGGCAGCACAAATGTCATATGAACGTCCACAGGACATCCCTGCAACGTTAGGACAACCCCAAAAACATTCACAGAACTAAATGTGGGATAATTCTACCGTTGGTTCAGCGCGGTGCTGCACTGCATGTGTATACAGAATGTTTTACTTTAATTTTACCCGACTTTTTTTTTTTTTTTTTTTTTTTTTACACAGAACGTCCGTTTTTGCTTTGAATGGACGAACAAACTTTATTGCAAGGATGGGTTACTACAGTGTCCGGGGCTCGGCGGACATCAATCAAATGCTGTGGTAGCGGCCACAATCGTTTGGTTAATTAAGAGCAAATTGTTAAATATTTTTTTAATTAATTGTTTATGGGTCATGTTGCAATTCCAGTTTTAAAGGCAGTCAATATGAGGCTAAACGAATGTAAACTATTCGCATAGGGATAATTAAATTTCATATAATCGGTGACACCCCCCCCCCCCCCCCCCCCCCCCCCCTCCTTTCCGTTTCGGCGCTTCGATCAGCGTAGAAAATAATAGAAATGATTAAAGAAAAGGGGTTTCTGACCTCAGTGACGACTAGAACAACAATAAAATATTATCCGAAGTGTAAAATAAACGTTTACGCATAGTAAGGGTAATGGCGGCGGCTAGCTGGTGAAACTGTACCATAAGGAAACCCCAGACGAGGTAAAAACAAAAAGGACAACAACACATGGCGCAGAGCTGTTTTAAGCTGACTTTTGGAAGGTATGTTTGAAAAATCGGGCGGTGAGGAATTAAAAATATCTGGAACATAAGATGAACGCATGTTTTTACCATAACGAGTGTAGCAATCGAAACGGCATACCTTGCAAGCTCCTTGAGGCGGGGGAGGCGGGGCGAAGAGATTTAAATTCATCATTCTAGTTATGATCGAGCCGTCAACCATGATCAAAAGTTAGGCATTGATAGTGCTTGAAAGAAATCAAAATTGGATGGTGTAAAGTTGTAGCATACATTTCTTAGAATTCTCTTGGAGATGTTCACATTTGTTTGCCATGAGCTCGACCATTCGGCAAAAGTAGTTATACCCCAGCGCAAATAGTTGTAAGCTAAAGAATAAACAATGCAATTACAAACATCGAGAGGCATGAATGTTCTGATAATAATAATAATAATAATTTCTTGACTCACGTTGGGGGAGAGGAGGAGGAGGAGGAGGAGGAGGAGGAGGAGGAGGGGCAAAAGGTAACCAGAATTTAAACTTGTCGTGATGGATATTCCCTCCCCAAATACGCGAGAACTCTCACCTTGCACCCCTCTCGCTCTCACCCCTCTCACCCCCCTTTTTATTAAGCTTTTTTTTTTTAGTTTTGTTTGAGATAAATTAAAACACACTGTATAGCGTATATGCCTCATGTTGTCGCTGCTATTTCGTCCTGCTGGCGAAAAATCTGCTAATAAAAAGAGAACCCTTCGGGCTCGTTGCAAAACGCGTCTTTCTGGCGCGGGGGCTCGTGCCGCAAAAAAAATGCGCCTTTCAAAGTCGCAATTTCGTGCCTGTAAGTAGCCTTTGCTGGCCCGAAGTACGAAGCATAGTACAACATGTCACGAGGTTTCTCTCTTGATGAGTCCTCGTGGGCGATCATGCGCGTCAAAAAAATGTCTCGGCGCAAGAAGGCGGCGCTGGTGCGTGTTGTGTAACGCACTCCAGAAATAGCGGCGTCATCGCTGTTTGTAAACACGACCTTGCTCCGGCGAGTGTGGGTGGCCGGGAAGAAGTGCTCGCCTCCGCTTCTCCACGCTTCTCCGCGTGCCCTTCGCGGCTGAGCACGGTCGCGCTCCGATCGGCCGAAAGGCGCCTGAGAAGGCCGGGGTGCGCGCGCTCGCTTCTTCAGCCGTCTCGAGCGCTCAGCCGGCCGGAAGGTGCACGCCGGTATCCCGACGCCCCCCCGGTCGCGTTTCGCGGCATCGCTTTTCTTTCTGCTCTGACCGTCGGCGGTGCCTATATAGTCCCCCGGCGCGACGTGTGAATTAAGCGTCTCCTGGTCGACGTCCGGTGAGTGCATTAATGGTGGGTCCGCTCTTTCGCGTCAACTGGCTTCCGCTCGCTGCTCAGCCTTGCCTGTGCCCGTCCGGGAAACCGGCCAAAAGGGAGAAAAGGGATGCCTTTGGGCCGTCGGATGTCTTTTCGGTGTTTATTCCGTGGGCCCGACTCTAGCGGAAGTTGGCCCAGCTTGTTAAATCGGCGCTGTATGCTCCTCGGGCTCTTCCCCTAACAAAACGGGGACGAAAACCACCGTAGCCGTGCACCGGTCGGCAGAATAATGCATACGGTTCAAAGAGTGCGAGGTTCGCATGACCCTGTGCCAACCAGTCAAAGTAAAACCGAGGGACCAGACCGTAATGAACTGAAGCAGCGGCTTTCTGGATGCTCGCGTCCAAGTGGATTGAATGCTTACAACAATAGCGGTCGAGCTCCTCGTTGTTGTCAACTTTTATATACTCGATTCTGCAGTGAATGCTGCTCGAATTAGTCATGTTTTGGCCGGTACTTTGGTGATCATCGTCCGGGAGATGTTTCCTAGCCCTGCCCGGCGATAGTTCCCGGGGTTCAAAAGCGGGCGAGGAAGATGCCAGACTCAATAAATTAAGGATTCCCAGTATCTTTTAGGCTATTACAGGGTGTTTGACGAAATTTCGGCCGGTTTTGAAAAAAACTACGCATCGCGCGATAAATAATAAGTTTGTCTTTTTTGATCCCTACCTAGGGACTTTTTTAAGGAAAATTAATAAAGCTCGGAATAATTGAGGTAATTATTTTCGAGTAATTAACTTTTTTGATTATTGAATTTCACGGCATGGTTTCAATGCGGAGCGCAAGTTCGTCTGCTTCTTTTGCAGCGGTTGCGGTGACGTCAGAATGACGCCGATCTCTGATTGGTTCTGACTGAAGGATAGTGGGTAGGCCTCAAGGCAGCTCGCATTGAGGTCTACCCACTATCCTTCCAATCAGAGCCAATCAGAGCTAGGCGTTCTGACGTCACCGCAACCCCTGCAAAAGAAGCAGACGACTTGCTTTCCGCATTAGAAAATTACTGGGCATAATCGAGAACCACTATATCAACATTCCAGAAAGATGTAAGGCTCGTGCTTCATTCCACGACGTTCCGAAAAAATGGTAAAATTTGGGCGCGTTTCTAGGTTTCGGTTTTCTATCGGAGCGCATCTTTGCGCCAGCGGTGCTGCCCCTCGTGGTCGAGGCGCGCAAGTACCACGCTTTCCTCCCTCCTTTACACTAAAAATATGCCGGTGCGTCTGCTCTCCCGCACAACACTCGGAGAGCCAGTCAGCGCAACTTACGGAGGCAGCTCAGCGAATGACGATGCCGAAACATATGTTTAGACCAAAAAACGCAGTCTGAGTTGTGACATTAAGCAATGCAAAACGTCACGCTTGCATTGCTTAATGTCACAACTCAGACTGCGTTTTTTTGTCTAAACAGATGTTTCGACATCGTCATTCCTTGAGCTGCCTCCGTAAGTTCGCTGATTGGTTCTCCGAGTGTTGTGCGTGAAAGTAGACGCACCGACTTTTTTTTAGAGTGTACCGCGTGGTTCTGGTCGGCGTGTTCGTGGATCTTGTAGTTTTAACGAAAAACGCGAGTGCGTTAAAACGGGATCTGCTTTGTACAGCCCCGCGATTTAAAAAAAAAATAAATAAATAACGCTTTCATTTGCTTAAAGGGGCCCTGCAAGGACGTTTTTACTGGTTTTTAATATGCGCCGAACCTGAGCGCACTGAACGTAGTAACTTATAGTGAAACTTTTCTTTTCTCGAATTTCGCTTTATTTTAGGAGTTATAGACAAACTAAAATTACAAAAAGAATCAAAAAATAACCTCCTTCATGGCGTCTTTGGTTGCTTGCGTGGCCGTGAACTAGAGGAGGGGTAGCGAGCTCAGCGAGCGCTCACGGCTGCCGCACTCCGTGTCGATGGCTCGAGAGGGCGCCACTAAAGCATGTTCTGACTAGGCTGTAAAAAAGCGGGCAGTCAGGGCGGCTCGTATTGCATTTGCTGCGCGTTTGAACACTAATACGGCATGACGCTTCATTGGTCACAAACGACAGCAAACACGGGGTAAAGATCAGTTCAGAACGGGAGCCACTTCGCGCTGCCATGCCGCCAAAAGGCCAAACCGCAAGCCAAAGCTGCTCGCCGAAGGCCTTGGGAACGCTCGGAGCCATACGACCGCAGCACCGCCGCGTACATCCGGGACCTTTCTACGCTCGCCGCTCGTTACTGCGTGATTTCACTACATCTTTCTAGTATGCGCCGCCTTTTCCACCGCTTGGTGGCGGGTATATCAACGGGTCATTTCTTGTTTCCATACTTAACGTGCATATGTTTCTTTTGTGATCTAAAATACTCAACAAAAACTATTTTCATAAATAATTGAAACTGTTCGGCGCCACTTATATTTTGTATTTCGACTAAAAAAAAAGCTTTTAGCGGCTCTTACCAGTAGTAAGGCCAGGACCAATCGCGCGCTTTCGGCACCGCGGGTCGCCACCGTAGGTGGAGGAGGTTTCCGTGTCGTCCGGTTAAAATATGACGCTTTGATATTTAGTTACTCTTTCCGTGCCCGCTGGCTTGCCCGAACCCCAAGAGATGTGGAAACCGCAAAAAAGGTCGACGCTTAAATATCATTGCAGGGCCCCTTTAACGCACGTCAATATCTCCTTCCCCCGCGATATGCTCTTGCCTCGGCCGCTTCGTATTTGTAGCCAAAGAAATTAATTTGAGCACACTGACCGTCAGCGAGCAGGCGCACGGGAAATCGCGGAAAATCGTGTCCCCGTCTCTTCCGCCATCTTGGCACTACCGACCCGCCATCCATACGGCGTGCACGTTTGTCGGCACTTGGCGCATCTGGTGCATTTGTTTGCCCCCAGCCTCGGCCAATGAGAGCGCGCTTGGCTGCCTCGTCATTGTTCATTCTCTGCGCGTTCGCTGTGTTGCCCTTTCATGGGCGTGCCCCTCCTTGCGTTCCGCCGCGCTAAAGACGCATTTTGGAACACTTGCTCGCAGCGTAGGGCGTTCGAGTTGCGAATCGTGTACGCAGTCACTGACAGCTTAAGAAAGGCGGGGCTTGGCCCGAGCATCTCAGTATCGCTCCGCGGCCAATGAGAATGCGGCATTGGCCGATGCTGATGCCAAAGAGCCAATCACGAGGCTAGAAGAAGCTTGATCACGAGAAGCCGCGCCCGGCGTTCCTGAAGCTGTCGGTGACAAAACAAAAGTTTCAGCTTTTTTTATTTTATTATTATTATTATTTTTTTTTTTTTTTCTGGTTAGAGCCGAGCGAAAGCGGGAAATCGGCCCGCAGCGATCGAAGGGGAGGATGCTCGCTCGTTTCCCGGGACGAGTCATCCGCCGTGCAATCGGACGTCGAACTCGTGTGTACATCACGACGATCAAGATGCATCCTCCAGGAAGAAATGGTCTCACCTTTTCTTAGTTTGTTTTATTGTTTTCACTGGCAACCATTCAGTTCCGGATTAGCTTCGCGCCCCTAACTAGTGACTCCAGTAAACTATAGGGGGCGCGCTGGTCAGGAAAATATGCGGACTAAAGGAGGTCGTTTTCGTCGTTCAGCACGCGGACCACCATAAATATCTTGCACTGTAGCGTAAAATCGCTGTTTTACATGAAAGCAAAGCGAATTTTCGACGCTGGAAACCTTCTAGTCAGTGCGTAGGAATGACGCGGCGGAAACATAAAAATAATTACTATGAACGATGTTTGTTTCTATGCTGCCTACGAGAACCAAGCAGCGATAGCAGACGACATAGTGGAAACGACCTCCTCTCCTGAGCTTCTCGGCGTTGTCGCTACACGGTGTCGGTTTTGCTGGAGTCGCCAGTGCTCCGTGTCACTAGTTGTGTGCAGTGCAGGCGAAGGCAACGCCAAGCGAAGAGAGAAAGGGGTCGCACTATGAAGGCAAGGCTGGACGGGACAGAAGGGCAATTGAGTGCGAGAAATGAAAGGGTGAGCACTGGGAACGTTAGAGAGGAGAGGAGGTTTCTCCTCTTCCCCAGCCTCCCTAGTGCTTGCCTTTTATCCCATCGCCTGGCGCTGCCTTCACCTGTACTGCACGCAAGTAGTGACACGCAGTATATATGGCTACGTGTATACGTGGGTGCGACCGACCGACAGAACGCGCCCTCGATCCTCCTCCTTTCTTCCTCCTCTCCGACCCAATCATCGTGAAACCTCGATTCGATGCGCTACGGTCACGTCCATGTAAACGGAGCCGATATCTGCTCGAATCCCATCCAAAATCTCATCCTAATTCCGAAACGGGAGCCACGGGTTTCAACTTTCATCCGTTGCTGCCGGAAGTCGGTTTTGGTCCGGTGCAGGCTTGTCGTGCCCTGAAGCCTGCAACGTGCACTCGCCGTGTTTTTTATTATATATATATATATATATATATATATATATATATATATATATATATATATATATATATATATATATATATATATATATACGTGTTATTTTTGTACGCTTGCACCTTTTAAAGCTCTGCTTGCAGTAAAAAAAAAAAAAAAAGATACTCCGTAAGGTATTAGGTAAGCCAATCACTGCAATCTATACGAAAAAACAAACAAACAAAAGAACTAAATTAAAATGAAAAAAACCTCACCGGAGTTGGCGGGCGATTTGGCGCTCGGGCGACCCGGTTCGGACACGGGAGGGGGAGACGCCGAAGACCTCTCGGGAACGGAGCTCGCCGGTTCTCCCGAAAGGAGGGATTGGGAGGTCATCACGGGGAACAGGGAAGAGTTCAGCGGGCTCCAGGTTAGTGGACGGTGAGAACGAAAGCTGGGACGAACACGATCGGTCGACTTTGAATGTTTCTCTTTCCCTCTTGTATGCTTCGTAAAAAATGAAAGACGTTTAGAAATCTCTGTAATGCGAAACTGAAGCGCAGCTCTTGAGGAGGAGGAGGGGAGGATACTTTGGGGGGAGGGTATGTCCCTCCTCCTTCCCTCCTCTTCCTCCTTTCGCCTCCTTTCCTCCTGCCGCTGAATTTGTTCATAAGTGACGTGACACGATGTCGTGACGTCATCTTCCCCGCTATATTTAGCGGGGAAACTGAACTGGTGTTGAGGTCACGTGGCGTCGATTTCCCCGCTTAATTTAGCGGGGAAACTTAACCCGCTAAATTTAGCGAGAAACTTGCCCCGCTAACCTCAGCGGGAAAGTTTCCCGCTATATTTAGCGAAAAGCTTTATCCGCAAAATTTTGCGGGAAAATTTCCCTGCTAACTTTAGCGGGGAAGCGTCCCATAATGCAACGCGCGCGATTACGCCGACGGCGACGCCGCTCAAACCGGAAACAAGCACCTATAAAAGCTACGCTCTAAAAAAAAAAAAAAAAAAGAAAAAAAATAAGAAAGTTGTTAATTTACTTGCAGATGTCGAGCGTTAGATCGCAACGACCATTATAGGTTATAGATCGCAGGCTCTGCGACTCCTCTGCGGTTCACCAACTCGATTCTCTGAGGTCACGCCGCTACGCAGACGCTTCACGCGAATCTGTTCCTGCGCACGCCCAATGACCACACCTGGTGTGGGCAAACGCGGACTCGATTGGAAGCAGAGTGTTGCTCTATAACGAGTCTATATGGACGCGTAGACATCGTCTAGAGGACATTCGGTGTGGCTGACGTTCACTCTCCGTCCCAACGCAGGCTGTGCGTGTTTTGGGCTCGCTTCCTGCAGCCTTCGACATTCGCGGTGGTGGGCTCTTCACGTGCTTTTGCGGAGGCGCGCCGACATTTTTTGGAGCGCCGCGATGGACAGAGCGCTTCACCGATTGGTGCTTCGACGACCCGGGACTCTTCAGCGGGCCCGAAATCTCTGTTCATGCGGCTGGCCGCGGTAATAGCCGACCACTTCTTCCGTCTGCCACCGCGTCGGTCAAGTTCGAATCCGATCTCTGGCGATCATGAGCAGGCTCTGTCACCTCGGGGCCATCAGGGTTGGTGACCGCCGTGGCCCCCTCACTAATGCCCGTCGTCTATCGATATTTGTTGGTGAGTCACTCGGTGTACACCGTTTTTCGCTTTGATTCGTTCGTGATGATTTGGGTGCCGCACCACCGTGTTGTTTTCGCGCATCGAGAAGTCCACGTAGCTCTCATCTTGGACTACGATGCACCTGGCTCACGATTACCGAGGTTATCCGGATGGCCGGGACCTCGAAAACGTGTGGTCACGTGAAAGCACGCCCGTAGCGTACCCCTCCTCCCCCCGTACTTTAACCCTTTTCATGTAAGTAAACGTTTTCATCATCATCATCACTTTGATCTTTATTGAGAGGTCTTGTATGTCGCCGCCAATAGAATCCGCAATCTGGCACGCGTTCCTTTGAATTAAGGTGTATCATATGTTTTGCTTTTTTTTTAACTTTGTTTTACTTTTGCTACTTACTTTCTATACCATAATACCTCTGGCCCCGAGTGTAACGAAATAAAGAAATAGCGCGCACACTAGCGAGAATTTCTCCCCCTTCACTGACAACATGAGGAGCTTCGCTCACCAAAACAAGTGTCGGCGACTCTGACCCGTCAGGTCTCCGTTAGCGCTGCACGCGGGAACTTTCGCGTTCAAGTCTATAGCGTTTGAGGAACGTCTTCGCATGTCGCGTTAGGCAAATTGGGAAACAGAAGCGGTGGCAATTGCCCCCCTCCGTTGAGGCTCGTAAAGGAGTGGAAAACCGGGACCGTTTATGCTGGAAGCGAGGTTAATTTATCTGTACGGGTCTATGGCTCTTTCCCTTTACGACTCCGGGTTCTGTGCGCGCTCCTTTTACAGCCCCGCTGTATAAACGATATGAGCCACGGCGCCTCCGAGGGTTCACGCGACGCGTCGACGCCACGCGCGCGAGCCTGATGATGGATACGCTTCGGGAAGTGTCGGACGCGAATATGGCCGCGCGGAGGAAAGCGCTTCGTTTCGTCCGGGGTTTCCGTTACCAGCGAAACACTAAAACGCGTTGCTAGCTAGCGGTCCTCTGGTCATTCATCTGACCAACATTTAAATGCCCATCTGTGGCAACGTGGAGTCCACGATAATTCAATACGGATAGCAAAACAGGAATTTTGTTTTTGTTCGTGTGGTTGGTTTTGCCTAAACAAAAATATTACTTGCGATTGAATGCTACGCGTGACCCTTCGCGTGCTTAGGTGGTTCTGTCGTCGAAAGATGAGGAGGAAAGGGAGGAGGAGGGGGAGGGGAATACCCTCCTCTCCGTACCTCCCCTCCTCCTCCTCAAGGGCTGCGCTCTAATTCGGCGTTACAGGGAGTTGTAAACGTCTTTAATTTTGATACTTCTTTTTTTGTGCTGCAAGTTTTGCTATGGATCTTTTGTCTTTCTGCTACCACCAGCATCTCTCCGAGTTGCAAATAAATGTTATCATTCTCATTATTATTAAAGGACAGTTGATAGTCCAGCGATATATCCGTTTCTTTTTCTCTCTGTACTTCCGCGTTTTCCTCTCAAGTTCAAGCAAGCTCTCTCCTAGTATCATGCACCAACTAGCTCAACCCAAGCCCATTATTCGCGATCATAACCGGCACTTACTATTTTTGTACGTAAAATATGAAAGTTCAAAGATAACAAACCGCCACAAAACCCAAAATAGCATTTTTGTTTTTGCAAAATATTGCCGTTTCTCAAACCGCACCTCCCTTTTACTCCACCGATACCGTGTCCTTTGCATTCGATTTGCAAATTGCAAAATGAAGTCTGCGCCGTGGCATTACGCAATGCAAGCATGATGCTTTGCATTGCGCAATGCCACAGCGCAGACTTCATTTTTAAGTCTAGACGGATCATCATTTGCTGAGCTGATTTCCTAGACCGCAGAGATTGGCTCATCCAACGTTTTGCGGGTAAGTAGACGCGCAGGCATTTCTTAGAGTGTACACTCTAAAAAAAGTCTGTGCGTCTACTTTCACGCACAACGCTCGGAGAACCAATCAGCTCAACTTACGGAGGCAGCTAAGCGAATGACGATGCTGAAGCATATGTTTAGACCAAAAAAACGCAGTCTGAGTTGTGACATTAAGCAATTCAACCGTGACGTTCTGCATGTATCCATCGTGTACCCATCCATTCGACACTCAACTGGGGACTATATACTGACCGCTGGGTGCGCTTGCTGACTCTGAATTGGGCCGCTGGGGCCTATGGAAGTGTCCGCTCTTTACGTAGTACTGTATTTCTCTATGGGCCTACGTACGAAGACCGACGAGCTTATGCCGAACCTAGCTACAACTAAGCATGATGTTGTTTGCCTCACGGAAACTTGGCTCTGTGATGGGATACCGGATTCGCACTACTTTACACCTATCTATAAGCTGTATCGCCGGGACAGAGATTACCAGAACACTGGACAAAAGTATGGCGGTGGCGTTTTAATTGCCCGTGAGTCATCTCTTTCGTCGCACCGTCGCCCCGACCTGGAATCCTTTTCAGAGTGTGTTTGGCTAGAGATAAAGGCAGGCGATGGCTTTAACTACCTAGTCGGTAACTATTATTTTCCGCCACTTTATGACCAAGTCCTTTTTTTAGAACATTTTGATAAGACTAGTGAACAAATAGATTTTACGAAGTTCAGAGTACAGGTTTATGGAGATCTTAATCTTCCTGGAGTAAATTGGCCGCTGAGATCTGTTAATGGCAAGAGCCTTATAACGACAAATAAGGCATCCTGTTTATTTTCGTTCATGGACTACTGTGACCTCGATCAACTGAACACAATCGAGAATAGCGCTGGAAATGTCCTTGACCTCGTTCTATCCAACATCTCAGTTGAATATGTGACCCCTGTTACAAACCCCTTAGTGCAAATGGATGTATTTCACCCACCGTTCGTAGTTGCATTCCGCCTTCCACATAAGAAGCCAGTATGTTGTGGCCACTCAACCTATCGTTACGCCAAGGGTGATCATTTGATCATGTATAAATACTTCCAAAACTTTGACTGGAGCGCGGTTCTTGCCATCACTGCTACTGAGTCGGCGTCCGATACTTTTTCTCCCATTGTTCAAGACGCTATTGATATGTTTGTGCCACAGCGCATTTCCAAGCCTTCAGTTTATCCTGATTGGTTTTCTAAGGATTTAAAAACCTATCTGCGTAAAAAAAATAACATTTTCATGGTCTTTTTAAACGAACTGGATGAGATTTATTTTACGCCCAGTTTAGCATATATCGGGCTCTAACTAAAAAGTTGTACCCTAGAGATACGCACTTGTACCTTGATCGAGTAGAGCGCAGCTTGAACTGGCGCCCAAAAGATTTTTGGCGGTTCGCAAAACAGCACACACGTGATACCAACCAGGGGATTTGCCTACGCAACCACTCAGATAACGACAGCTATGTTTCCTCCCCTAGTGAGGTTGAAAATGTTTTTGCCGATTACTTTAGCAACTGCTGTTGTATCGGGCAACAAGTTGTCCGGTCCTCGGATATCAAGATTGACTGCCATGACTTTTTGTCTTGTATTAGAGTAGACCTGGAAGAAATCGCTGAAGCCATAGAAAATCTAAAACCTAAGTTATCTTGAGATGCCGACTCTATCCCATCTTTTATCATCAAGGGGTGTGGTGAACTGTTCATACCCATCTTAGGGCACATTTTTAACCTTTCTCTTCGTTCTGGAGTTTTCCCATCGTTATGGAAATCTGCGGTTGTTGTAACAATTTTTAAAAGTGGTGATCGATCAATTTCTAGTAACTATCGGCTCATATCTTTGTTGCCGGGGTTTTCCAAAGTATTCGAGCGCGTTATACACAAATGAATTTTCTTTTACTTCCACCGGAAATTCGATGCTTGCCAGCATGGTTTTCTGACTGGTCGGTCGGTTAACTATAAAGCTTTTCCTCATTTTTTAACTATTCTGTCCCTGTTGTTATGAACAGAGGGCAAATAAAATGTATTTATATTGATATGTCAAAAGCATTTGATAAAGTCAACCACGAGTTGTTATTACGTAAATTGTCTTTATATGGTTGTTGCACACAGGTGTGGGTAAATGGTCCCAAAGTTACCTATCATGTCGTCCCAACAGCGTTCGCATAGAAAACAGTCGCTCAAAAACTTTTTTTTCCGATTCCGGTGTTTCACATTGGACGATCTATCGTCCAATGTGAAAAATGCTGAGGTGTTGTTGTTTGCAGATAACATTAAGATTTTTATGAATGTTCGTACTCTCGCTGACTGCGATACTTTACAGCATGGCGTGTCGCGAATAGTTCAGTGGTGCAAATTGAATGACTTGTCACTGAATCCTTTAAAAACAAAGGTATTAACTTTGTGCAAACGTTATAATGTAATACATAATAGTTATCTATTAGAAGGGATTCCTATCGTACGCGTATCATCTGTAACAGGCCTTGGCGTGTGTATAGATAGTGCATTGACCTGTATTCCACACGTGTCATCTATTGTTGGCAGAGCAACTGAGATGCTGGGACTGATATCTCGCATCATGCAGCAGTTTAAAAACCCAGCCTCTATTATTCGTTTATTTTGCTGCCTAGTAAGATCACGGCTTGAATTCGCACCTGTAGCATGGAACTCAATATCTGCAACGCAGTCAGCGAAAATTGAAACTGTGCAAAAGCGTTTCGTACGCATTGTTTATGACCGCTATTTTCAACGTCGCTTTTATTATGATTATTACTCTCTCGTTGATAAGATATCTCTGAGCCCATTGTGCGAAAGAAGGGCCGAGCGTGACTTGATTTTTCTGCATAAGGTAGTAAATGGGATGATAGACAGCGATATGCTTTTATCCAGAATAAACATTCATGTCCCTTCTCGGTTAACTAGGAACCATACTGCTTTTGACGTCAATACCATGTGTAGATCCTCGCCCCTGTGACGTATATTATCGTTATATAATCGCCTTAATGATACAAATATTGATATATTCAGTGATCTATCTGTTTTTCGCAAGCAATTGGAAGGGCTTCCAACACACCTTTGACCTGTGCTTTACTTTGCTTTTAATTAAAAGTACAGTTGAATTAATAACGTTTTGTTGAGTGAACCCCACCATAGTAGAATAGCTTGATTTGTTTTGGTTAGTGAAGAAACTTCATTTGCTTTTCCTTTCGCTTTCTGCTTTTCTTGCAAGAAGACATTACTTTTCATAGTTCTCGTTTCTTTCTTTCGCATTCCTGACGAACGAATTGGAGAGTAGAAAGAAGGCCGAAAGTTCCGATTTTCTCAGAAGATCTGGGCTCAAGTTCAGTCGATATAAATAGTTTTTGCTTGATGATTGATTTGATTGTTTAATTTAAATCATCGGAGTAAAACCGGTCTGATATAAAATCACGATTTAAACCATCGATTTTTATGCTCTGTCTGTCAGTGACTGTAGAGGAACCAAGGGCGCCCCCTTCTAACTGTTATTCAAAACCTTTAGGTATGCTGCCTCGCAGGGCACAAGGGGGCCAAGCACCTTGCCGTTATTACTGGAGAGCTTGGGCAATGGCGTTGTTCAGACTCTCCAATAACACGAACTGCGCGCGGATGTTTTGCTATTATTTGGTCGTGCCCATCGTTTGTCACTTCTCTTATCGGGACGGGGCTAAGCGAGGCTGTTAAATCTGTGGAAGTGTTGTGTCATTGGAAACTTGTTATTGTTAGATTGTGGCAGCGCGTGACCTGTGCTCGTTCGTATCAGCCACGTGCCTCGATCCTGGCATTTGATCGTTATCGGCGGTTATAAACAGCGCAGCCCCTTGTAATGTTCGCGGTTGGTTGGCATCGTGTCTTTGTCGGAATGAAACCTTCACCCATGCACACCAGGCGCCTGCGGACGTAACGGAGAATCTCGGCCTCACCCTCAAAACATCTCTGAGTGTTCGCTTTCCTGCAGGATACAGAGGCAGCTAATCGCGGCGTACAATACAAGGATCCTGAATTTTTTTTTTTTTTTTTTAATGCAGCAGGAGAGGCTTTTCTGCGGCCGAATACCTAAGGCGAAATAAATGTAGTACTTTATTGGCTACGAACGCGCCATTTTTCTGACGTCGCAAAAAGGGAGGACCATATCCGGCCGCGATTTTTGTTTCGAGATTGGCGCATCGTTGCCACATGGTAAAATTCGCCGCCAGATTTTGGAAATCGGGTGTAATTTTTAAGCGTTTGATGTTCCGGATAGGAAACCGCTACACCAGACAAAATCTGGTGAAATCTGTCCGGTAAAGTGCCTCGTGACCCTCCGCTACTGAAAGCGCTGCCGGTGCCGCATAAGTAGCCATCGCTTGGCGGCGCAAGCGGTCGCTCAATTGTAGCAGAGCCGTAAAGCCAGAAGTTAAACGGGTCAGATTAAGAAAGATAGTTTACGATGAAGCAACCCGTCAGGAAGTAGCAAACCGGCCGATGGATAGCTTTCCGACCGGCCTGACGGCGACGATAGTTTTGTGTGTGCTTTTGAGACCACTACTTCTTTGTTATTTTATCGAAAGTACACGTTTCAAACGCAAAGAAAAAACGAGAAAAAGAAATGTTTTTCTTTTTGAACACAATCAAATCTTATAAAGAAATACCTCGTGCAGTGCATGAATTATACAAAACGTGTTTTTTTTTCCTTTATGAGGTGACGTTGCAGCGAGATCATGGTTTATTCGCGCTCCGTTGGTCCGTTTCGTTTCACTGTATAGCAAGCACGTTGAGCGCTGCACGTCTACGTACATGGAACTAAATGGGCTGATTTACGTGCTTAAAATATGTATTTTGAATACGAATGCTCGATCTCTCTTAAGCGTTCTTCTTTTTTTTTTGTGCGTGCGTGCGTGCGTGCGTGCGTGTGTGCGTGCGTGCGTGTGTGTGTGTGTGTGTGTGTGTGGGTGGGTGGGTGGGTGGGTGGGGCGGGGGGGGGGGGGGTGAAGTTTCGATTGGAGCCCGCTGTCACTTTCCGATCTGGCAGCGCTGGATGGGCGCCCACAAGCACCAGAGTTGGGTCAAATTGCCCGTTCCGAGCCGGGCGCGCGGGGCGTGGAGCCGAGTGTTGATGCGGGAACATATCTGGTGCGGTTCTTGAGCCGCGGTCCGATTGCTCGAAAGACGGTCTGCATTCAAATGACGGTTCCTCGTATGGGTCGTCACAGCGAACACCGCGTCTTTGCCGTGCCAGCTGTGCGGCTTTGCGCCGTAGCTGCAGGGCACCAAGATTGGGGGAGGGGGGGGGGGGGGGGGGGAGGGGGGGCACTATAACACCCTACACTATCTGGAGCGCCTACTTTCCCGCCAGTCACTTGGGAGAGCCGATCGCTGCTATACTTCGTTTCAGCTTCGGTCCGAGCGCGGCCGATGTTATGAGCCGAAGGGCCAATCAAACACCGCAAAAAGCGCAGCGTCATGGCGTGTTCTCTGCGCTCGATAAGACTAGCCGGCGGAGGAGCATGCACAGAGAGACGGCGAATACCGGCTGGTCCTATCAACTGCAGAGAGTACGCCATGACGTTGTGCCTCTTTCGTTGTTTGATTGGCCATTCGGCTCATAACATCGGCCGCGCTCGGACCGAAGCTGAAACGAAGTATAGCGACGGAGGGAGATACGTTTAAAATGCCCAAAAATAAACCGTCTGCGCTTTGACACTCAACGTGACTTTTCGCCATGTTCAGTGCCACAGCGCACACTGTTTTTTTTTTTCTTGTTTTGTTTTAATGTTTACGAATACATTTAATTTTTCGCCGATAATAACGCCGAAGAAGGAATCACGAAGCAGGAAGTGTGAACATAATAGGCGACGCCCTGGCGTAGTGTTGGGGCGACGCGCTCAAGTGGTTTTTTGACCGCATTTATTTTGATACTTGAACTCAAAAGAAATCTGGTCGTAAAATAACTCTTGGGGTTCTTTTGATTGTCCTTATTGTGCACCCTAAAAAGTTCTTTTCTGCACCCCCTTAAAGGGTTCTTCGTGAAAAACCTAGGGCTTCTCTTAAGGTCTTTTTTTTTTTATGCGAAAGAGTTTTTCATTGCCTATACTTCGTTTCAGCTTCGGTCCGAGCGCGGTCGATGTTGTGAGCCGAAGGGCCAATCGAAGAGCGCAAAAAGCGCAGCCTCATGGCGTGCTCTCTGCTCTGGATAGGACTAGCCGGCAGTGGGGCGCGCACAGAGAGACGGCGAATACTGGCTGGTCCTATCAACTGCAGAGAGCACGCCATGACGTTGTGCCTCTTTCGCTGTTTTATTGGCCCTTCGGCTCATAACATAGGCAGCGCTCGGACCGAAGCTGAAACCAAGTATGGTTGCCTTTTTGGAGCTCCAGGGGGCGATAGTGCTTGAGGCGAAACCGTTCTTCACGAGCCGAAAGATGTCTTTGGGGCGTCGAAGAACCTTTCAAGAACGAATTTTCTTAAGACTGTATATGCCTCTATGTCACCAGTGTTATTATTTTTTTTTTTATTATTGTTTTATGAAAGAAAACTTCTAAAGGAATTACGCCCGTTTTCACCCTCAGAGCCGTAATAAAAAACCGGAGGGTTGGACTATTATCCATTTAAATGTTTGCAAACCCGCAGCCCATGCCTGCAATCTCCACAGCCGAGCACGCGCACGTTTGTGTATCGGGAAAGCGAGCCAACCACGCGACGCACGAATGCTGCCAATGGCATCGGTTAGCGGCCCTTCCAAAAACGGGCTTCTAACCGGTGCCATTTTCAGAGCTCGTGCGTAGGGCGCGTGTTTCGCTCGCTTTCCGAAGCAATGACCATGCGCGTGCCATGGGCTGTGATCTTCCGACGCTGGGCTGTGATTTCGTGAACATTGGAACGGTGTAAACTCTGTTTCATACTTCGTGCGTAGCGCTGTCAAAGTTACTGGCGTGAGCGCGCGGCTTCACCTGTCGTTTGCGCGGGAGTACGCGCTCGCGTTAGTAGCTTTGAGAGCTCTACAACACTTGTTTGTACATTTAAAGGGGTACTCCACCGATTTTTTGAGCTACCTCAACTAACTATATTTTCCGACTCCCCGGCCTTTACCCTTTCTGGTATGCTATTTAGAATCCCGAAATTCATAATAGTTATTGCGAAATCGGCAAATGAAAATGATGCAAAAACCAACATTCAAATATACGCGCGCTTTTCAGGGCCGTGACGTCAGTGGCAGGCAGGCTTGCCAGTCGAGCAAGCAGCCAAAAAATTGAATATGCCAATCATTTGTTCCGTGCTGGAGCGCGGGTACTGCAGCGAGCTTCCCAGGCATTCATTTGACACCATGAAACTGCTTCGAATCAGTTTAAAACAAAATCTACAGCCCAAATAGTTAACCCCTGCCTTCCACTGACGTCACTTTTTCATTGTTGCCAGTAGAGACTTCGAGCTTGAAAAGCACGGTGAGGACAAAAACTGTAAATTCAATAACTTCGCGAAAAAACAATATTTTGACCTCATATTCGGGATACTATTTTCGCGATGTTTGTTGGTTAGTTTAGCAAAATTTCAAGCAAATCGGAGACAATGAAAAAATCGGTGGAGTAGCCCTTTAAAGGGGTACGGAATTGAAATGACTTGGCCACGAGCTCTCTACATCTCGCTTCAAAATCGGACAGCGAGAAGCGCGATGCGTATCGCGCTCGTGACGTCAATGGCTCCTGCACGGTCAGGGCTGCCAACCCGAGGGAAATTGTCTATGTGGTAATAAGGGAAATCTTGCCAGTTTGAGAGAAGTTTTTGGCACCTTATATATATCTGGAATTTCATAGGTCAATTATGATTTAATTTCGAGATAACATAGAAGTTTAGTGGCTGTAGCTATATTTAGGGTACTTTCTCCAGCCGTTTGGCGGTTTGTCGTGCGACCATCTGGAAACACTGAGGAGCACTCGAACAACGTTTTCCCGCAAAATCAATTTCCATCGGTTTTTATCGCCCCCGTGAAAGCTCTGGAGGAAGGGATCAGCCAAGTGGAAGCTTCTGAGAGCGCCGCTGTGCCTTCTCACTAAAGAAAGCCTGAATACATAAAGAAATACTGCGATGACTCGAGATACAAACTTATCATGACTAATGATATTTCGTGAAGTGCCGTGTACGAAATGGTAGTTAGTGTATGTCGTGTCCCCTGTGTTCGAGTACGAGAACTCTCGCTTGTGTTATAGCTTTTGTTCTGAATATTGAATTTAATGAGCAGCACCATGTTCTGATGGCGTCAGGGGCGGATTCAAAGGGGGGCGGGGGGGGGTCCGGATGTCCTGACCCCCCCCCCCCCCCTCTCTTGAATTCTGCATGTGTAAAAATTTAAGGCGTGGAAACGGGAAGGGGGGTGGGTGTCTTAAACTTATGATGCCCTGACCATACATTTGACCCCCCCCCCCCTCCCCCTCAAGAAATACCTGCGTCCGCCCCTGGATGGCGTGCATAACATCTAAGGTGAAGATAGGGTTTCATTCGTCTGTATGACGTCAGTGTCACCTCTGTGAAAGCATCTCTCATTACCTAACCTCTCTTTTCGTAGAAAAGTATCTCGTTTATGTCTTTTTAACAGCACATTTCTCGTTCTAATCCCACACTTCGTGAAACAATATTTATAGAACCATCTTACGTATCATCACGAACAAATCGCCAGGTAAAGGTGGGCATCCCCCATTGTAACACCTCCTCATTTAATTCCTCTTTCCTCCCCCAAACCTCAATAGAGTGGAATCGCCTTCCCACGCCCATAGTCTCAATAACTGATGCTGCTGATTTTAAAATTGCAATTACTAATTTTCTTGTTGTTCCTTAGCCATTGTTTCTATTTTTTGCCTTGTTTGTTGTTATACTCATCTCCTCTTTGTGATGCCTTCGGGCGCGGAGAGAGAATATAGGGTGGTTCAATTCACCAGGCTCGATCTAAAATGGACCGTAAAAATCGACGCCTGCACGTAGCAATCTAAACTTTTCGTCAAAGGTGTATTTCACAGGTCGGTTTTTTCTTTTAAATTTACAAAGCGTAGCTCTCTTTCTGTAAAAAATAAGGCCAAGAAACTTGCCAGGGTCTACGGCGGGCAGCGACGCAGACGACGGGGGTCCAGCAGCGGGGTGTGTTTGGCGTTCGTATTGATAGATGGCGCTACCTACTGTGGTTTATTGAAATTAACATAATCTTTTTGAAATGTACCTTCGGTTAAAAAATAAATGCAGACAATAAAAACAAACCTTAAAGTAAAAAAAACGTGTCTGCAAAACGACGGCGCTTTTGCTGCCAACGGATTGCGTCTGCGTGTCGTCTGCTTTCTTTCGCTGGTCGGCTGCATCTTCAGACGCTGCTCCCGACGCCATCTATCAATACGAACGCCAAACACACCACGCTACTGGACTTGGTCGTCTGGGTCGTCGCCCGCCGTAGTCCCTGGCAAGTTTCTTAAACCTATTTTTTACAAAGAAAAAAAAAGAAAAAGAACTACGCTTTGTAATTTGACAAGGAAAAAAAAAAAAAAAACGACCTGTGAAATACACCTTTGACGAAAAGTTTAGATGGCTACGTGCAGGCGTCAATTTTTACTGTCCATTTTAGATCGAGCCTGATGACTTGGACCACCCTATAAATGAAATGAAATTGGCGCAGTGTATGAACTACGCTTAAAACTTGCTTTATTGTTTCTTTCGTGACACCGATTACAACTATAGTTTCCCGGTTTTTACTACTTTCATATGTTTGCCATTTTACGTGTTGCGTCTTCCCTCAATCTGGGTCAACCGGGACCTCCGATGTCTGCCTCCCGACGGCCGAACTGCATGGGAAGAAAGCGGACCTTTTCCAAGCGTTAACACGAACAGCACGGTCGCAGCATACTCTGGCGCGACAGACACCCTCTTGTTTGTTGACGATACAAGATGCACTGTGTGGTGACCCGAGCAGTATAGCTCTTGCGCAGTGTACCGCGCTCGTCCGCAAACATGAGGCCATTACGTGACGCTCAAATCATAGAAAAAATAAAAGGTTGCTAATAAATTCTGTGTCACGTGCATGAGCGGGTCTGTTTGTTGCTCTAGTGAGACCCTCACCTCGCAGCCAGCTGGAATGTATTTCGCAATTATAACATAATTGCGGGGTGTCAGTGTCGGCTCGAAATCGGCCTCAAATTCGTTGGCTAAGCTATACCGTGTGCACGCAAGTGCTGGCCTCGTTCTAAATATTTTGCGGATATATAAGGTGCCTGAAATACCCAGGCTTGATCTAAAATGTGGTGTAAAAATCGGCGCCTGCACGTAGCGATCTAATCTTTTTGTCAAAGGTGTATTTCAAAGGTCCCTTTTATTATGCAGAATTACAAAGCGTAGCTCCCTTTTTGTAAAAAAAAAAAAAAATAGAGCCAAGAAACTTGCCAGGGTCAGTGGCGAATGGCGACGCAAACAACCGAATCGAGTGGTGGGGCGCGTTTTGCGCACGTATTCGAGCGGCGTCGGTAGGTGTAGCAGACCAGCGAGAGAAAGCAGACGACATCCGTCGGCAGCAAGAGGGCCGTTGGCGCCGTTGTTACGCAACCGCGTTTTCTTTTATCCTTGTTACGTCAAGTTTTGCTATCATTGTCCGCGTTTATTTTTAAACGACTTACAGTACAAATAGACTGTGTTCATTGTAATAGACCACGGTTGTCTCGAGCAGTCTCGATAAGGAGGTAGTGCCATCTGTATATACGTGGTCCGAACGCGCCCCGCCACTTAACTCGGACGTATGCGCGTCGCCGTCCGCCGTTGACCCTGGCAAGTTTTTTGGCTGTATTTTTCACAGAAAGGGAGCTACACTTTGTAATTTTACAGCATAAAACCCACACGTGAAATACACCTTTGACGAAAATTTTAGATTGCTACGTGCAAGCGCGGTTTTTTACTGCCCTTTTTAGAGCAAGCCTGGTTATTTCAGGCACCCTATATATATAATCTCGAGCCGGAAAACAGCTCAAGGTAAATGTTATACTGAAATCTTCCGTTTTATGAGAGCAACCTGTGGCGTTGTGTCTATTTTTCGTAATCTTCCAGTTGTTTTGACCGATTCGTCTTAGGCGGGTCCAGTTTAAAAAACAGATAGGTCCGGTTGGAAAAATTCAATCACGAAGTTCTTTTTTGTTTTCATTTTCCTCCCTCTGCCTGAGAATCGTACTGGCGTGCGTTCGTGAAAGATTGGCTACATTGTTCATCAGCGAAGACACCAAACGCCAATTCAAGACAGACTACTTCCCACCGCAGTCCAAATAAGTATACAAACGATTCAACAATTGCATGTGGGGTTTTAATGATTTTTTTTTTATTTTTCCGGAATGGATTATATTGATATTGAATTGGTTGAAACCGTACCATGCACTGTGTTGCCGAGCGTTGCTGCAGGGATATTGTCAAGTTGTGTTAGCAGTTTTTTTTTTACCCTTTTTTATTTTTCGGACGAAGATGAGGAATTGTTATGCGGAGCGCAAGTTCGTCTGGTTCTTGCCTAGGGTTTGCGACGATGTCCGAACGCCAAGATCTTATTGGCTAAATAAAAAAAATAAAAAAAACAGTGGGTAGACCTAAAGGAATCTAACATTGAGATCTACTCACTCTCCTTCCAATCATAGCCAATCAGAACTCTGCGTCGTTCTGACGTTACAGTAACTCCTGCGCAAGAAGCAGACGACTTGCTCTCCGCATTATTACTATTATTATTTTTATTTTGAGTTGGCTCTGTGCGTACACGCCGCCAACCAATTATAGTCGTTTCAAATTAAAAAGAAAGAAAAAAAAAAGCCACGCCTATTCTTTCCCGCGGAGCATACCCAATCACTAGAACCTGCAGGGCATGTCGAGGCTCAGATTGGAGATCAGATGTGGCCGGGATTTTGAGGGCCGATCCAACCCGGCCCGATTAAGTCCTGATCCGAGCACGACTATGGTTCGTGGACGCCGGCCCGAACCCGGTCCGAGCCCGACTGTAATTTTTAACGCGAGCCCGACCCCAACCCAATCCGAACCTACCTTTTTTTTTTCTTTTTTTTTTTTTTTAATTTTAAGCAAAGAGTATGTTTTATGGCCGGCTGGCTCCTAGCGTTTTCTGAAAAGAATGTACGTCATTCTTGGAGGCAGAATTGTAACCGTCACTCAAAAACTCAAAAAGAAAGGGGAAAAAAAAATAGAGCAATTGTTTGTTGCGGTCGAATCCAGCACCTTTTCGTTGTGAATCTGACGCTGACCAAAGGGGAAGCAAGGTTGTAAGTTAACAGCAAGTTGAATCGTGGTCTAGACTAGGATTGACGATCACGCAGATGAGAGCAGGCCCGTAATTTAGTCTTGATTCGATGTTCGGAGACACAAAACACATTCTGCGTTAGTATACCTGCCTTAGCCACGATAGTGCGGAAAAAATTCCCACATTTGACTCCCCATTTTTTTTTTGTGTGTGTGTACAGTGGCTAGCATATTTGACCATTAAGTAGGAAATCCGGAGTTTGAATCCCGGCGCCGCCAAAACGATTTTGACTTTCGACGGCTTCGTAAACGATTATTTCATTCGATCAGTACTCTTCATTTATCTGCATATTTTCGATTAAGTTTTACCTTCTATTTACACTCCACGATTCCCTACACTCTAAGAAATGCCTGCGCGTCTGCTTACCCGCCAAACACTCAAAGAGCCAATCTCTGCGATTTACGAAATCAGCTCAGCGAATGATGAGGTGGAACATTTGTTTAGACCTCAAAATTAAGTCTGCGCTGTGGCATTAAGCAATGCAAAACGTCATGCTTGCATTGCGTGATGCCACAGCGCAGACTTCATTTTTAGGTCTAAACGGATGTTCCGCCTCATCATTCGCTGAGCTGATTTTGTAGATCGCAGAGATTGGCTCTTCGAGTGTTTGGTGGGTAAGTAGACGCCCTGGCATTTCTTAGAGTGTACAAACCCAATTTCCTTCTGCTTAGAATAATACCCTGTTTTAACAAAAATGTAAACGATTTCATTTATTCGCATTCAGGAACCGTGTCTTTAATGATCGCGTGGAAATCAGAAGACAGGCTTGATTTACGAAATTCCACAATTTATTCAAGTTAATGAAAGGACACACAGTAATCTATTTTACTTGTAAGTGAACTGTTAGGGAAAGTACAATTTATAAATGCAGAAGAGTTGTGTTGGCATCATTTGATAATTCCCACGAATGAAATTAAGAACGCGAGTCGTGCCAAATTGGAAACAAAAACCAGCGGCGCGACAAGCAGTCACAATCGAAATTGATCGCAGAGGATAGTTTAACGTTGGCAGCTCTTACATGCCACCATAATCAACCTGCGTTGACACTTTCTGCTTTATAAGTTACTTGCACTCCGTTTCCGATATGCACGTTCATACCTCTTATGAGGTAGTATACCGCATTTGATGTTAATCGCATTTCTAGATTTAGCAAGGTCGGGTTGTCGAGTCCTGAGACCTAAATTCTGGCCCGATCCGAGCCCGAACAAGGTGCTCATGTATTGACCCGAGCCGTGCCCGAGAGTTGGGTCGGATTCAGGTTTTCGGGCTACACCCGAGCCCGCGCAGATGTCTAGATTACCTTTTCACCCGAAAATACTATCTGAGCATCTAATGCTTGGAGTCAAAGCTCAGATTGTCTTTCGTGTAAAAAAAAAAAAAAAAAAAAAAAAAAAGAATAATAGAAAAAAAGAAGCTTATATGAGTTTCGGATTGCAGGAATTCCAGGGAACGATTGGGATTAAAAATTCGGTCGGCTAAAGGACACCATGGCACGAGGCCTCACGTGCTCAGTGTTTCAGCGGCATTATTGGGGTCTTCAGCCTAGCTTCCCTCCGCCACATTAATAGAGTGTGCACTCGGGTCGCAGTCTGCAAGGAGTTTTAGATATGTACATCTTTGCTTGCGAGTATAGGATGAAAAGGGACTTTTTGATGTGGGGATCTTTCATGTCCACAATCTGACAACACGGGCTGCAGGGAGGTGTCGAGATTGCTCAGCGGAATGTGTTCACCACAAGGGGGATAGAAGGCGACGTGAACCCGTTGACTGTGTGTGGACCTTTTCCCTGTAAAGACGCCACCTAGTGGCAGATGCATAAAATAGGTTTAGGCGGTTGTGGCGCCGAGAACAGCACCTTCGGAGTAGCCTACCCTTCGTAAAACGTATACTAATTTTGCACTTTTATGAAACATTTAGGAAAATATCCTTCGAGTATGTGGGTTTTAGAATGTTAAACGTACATTTAATACTCACACGGTGGTTGGCAGACTGGATTGACGCGCGGACATCACCGCTGACATATGAAGTGCACAAAAATTCTAATAAAAGTGCATTTTAGATATTGAAACAAAGATCAAGGAGCAGTTTGGTGAAAATGCGAGAATCGATGAATGAATAAGGACACCCAGGGACGTGGACAGACTGCACAGTTATTCCAACTAGCACCAAACATTTTCTGATGTCTCTTTCAATGCGTACACTGTCCCTCCCAACTTCTTAAACTCAAGGAGATACATGAAAAACATCCGGAAGACGAAGAAATCCCCGAGATTAAGAAATGAGAAAAATATGAGACGTTTACAACGTGTAACGCCGTATTAGAGCGCAGCTTTTGAGGAGGTGGAGGGGAGGGGACGAAGGGGAAGGGTATGTCCCTCCTCCTTATCCGTACCCTCTACTTCTCCCTGCTCATCTACTTCTCCCGTGCTCCTCGCCTCCTCCCTCTCTTCTTCTCCTCCTCCCCCTTCCTACTCCCCCTCCTCCTCCTTTCCTTTTCCTCATCCCCCACTCCCTCCTCCCTCCCGCGCGGTGCATTATGGGACGTTTTTCATAATGCACCGCGCGGCTACGCCGACGGCGACGGCGACGCGTCACGCCGATGTGTTACGTCGACGGACACGGTGACGGCGACGGCGACGCCGCTCAAGCCTGAAACGGGTGCCTAAAACCTGCGCTCTAAAAAACAAGGAAAAAAAAAAAATGAGAGAGAAAAAAAAGAAACACAAAAAAGCATTGACTATGTTCGTGACAGCGATGTGCAAGCCCCTCCCACCTCTTTCCACTTGAACAGAGCGAATGCCGGAGAGGAGGTCGCCTCCTCTCCAGCGTTCACTCTGCTAAAGTGGAAAGAGGTGGGAGGAGCTTTCACTTCCTTCTTGACCTGTTACCGACTAATTCAGTTCTGGTTTGAGGTAGTTGAGCTCAACCTTGGGCAACCCAAGGGAAGGAGCAGTGATGTTGTTTTCGTCACCAGCAATCCTTTAGGTCTCGATTACAGGACACGAGCATAATTGGAAAGCACAAGAACAAACTCGGCCGAGAGAATATTGAAGCCTATCAGGAATAGCTGGTGACTAAAACAACATCGCTGCTCCTTCTCTTGGGCTGTCCAAGATTGAGATCAACTACCTGAAGTCAGAAATAAATTAATCAAATGTTTTTTTTTTCTTTATTCTTTTTTTCTCTTTTTGATTCCCTTTTCCTTTCTTGCCCTTCTATCTTCTTCGGTTTAAGGAGTTGTGAGGGACAGTACACTCATTGAAGGAGACATCAGTAAATGCGTGTTGCTAGCAGTAACGTTGGTTGCTAGTTGTAGAGCCACTAAATGAGCTATGTTTAGAGTATCGGCACACCGTTCCCCGATCTGCTAGTGGGCGCTGCCGTAGAGCAGACGGAAATGTGTATCGCCACAACTAAAAAAATGCGTATTCTTCAGGTTTAGATCCGGTGTTCGTTTCGCTCTGTCGCGAACTGTTTTAGCATTTCTGGGGGACGGAAAAGCGTTTCCTGCGATTCAGATAAGCTTCAGATTACTGGCCACCATGATGTTAAACACCAATATGGCTGAAGGGTTGTTAGTCTGAAGCGTAGCTTATTTAGTGGCTCTAGCTATTGAAATAACGGTGCTGTCTGTCCTTGTCCCTAAGTGTTTTTATTCTTTCATTGATTTTTGTAGATCAGCCAAAACCTTGTGACCACCTACGCCGCGTTTATTCGCCTTTGGCACGCAAAACAGCCACCTGCTGCGGAGTCTTCTATCCAACGAAGTCCAATAAACATATGTGTTCAGAAACACGTGTACTTTGACCTCCATTGTATCTAACTGTCAAATAAACCAAATGTAAAAAAAAAAAAAATCTTATTTTGTTTTATTAAGCGGGAAAGCCTCCGACGTCCACATTCTGGGGTGGGGCATGGATGTGCAACGCCTCCACGCCTACCAGCAGTTTCAGTGGCGTACGAACTTGCTTTTGAGGGGGGGGGGGGGGTGTAAACCAGACCCCCCCCCCCTCCCCAGGGCCGGGGGCGGTGCCCATGTTGGTACCCCTTGGGCGCCGCCGGCCAGTGTTTGCCCTGCCCAGTGGCGGCTGTTTCGTGGGGGGGGGACAGAACATATGCCTTGCCTCCTACACCCCCCCCCCCCCCCAAACGACACACAGTCTGAGAACTGGGGAGAGGGGTAAGCCCCCCCCCCCCCCTTGGTTGGTACGCCCATGAACAGTTTCACCGTCGTTATTCTCTAGAGTCTTTCACGATTTGACAGGCTTTGTAGAATAAAGGAGGCTACGCTCAAACACGAGCATCATGCACGCGAGGGTATCTTTGGCAGGCTTGCAATCACTCGTGCTTACTTCACGAGCACCGAACGACTAAACGCCTGCCAAAAGTACCATCGCGAGCATGTTGCTTGTGTCGCTGTGGTTTGTTTCTGTTTGTCGCTCTAGTGGGACCCGGGCATGATAGGTGCTGACGACGACAGCTCGCGAACACCCGACGAGCTTCGCAGTTTCCGAGATACTTTGTCCGAGCCGTCTGGCCATTACGATCTGTCCTTTGTCAGAGTCGCCTGAATCAGCAGCCTTTCCCAGTCCATAGACACGGAGTCTACGAAATGATCCCTCTGATATCCCGGCAGCCGTTAACTTCAATCCGCATCAGCAGGTGGTAGATAACACGGTTGGCGCGTCAGCTAGAGGCGCGTTGATTCACACAGTATAGGGGCGGTCGTAATGTCTTGGCTGATCAGTGTATACTTGTACGTTTTCGTTTCATGAAAGCACAACATTAGTACACTAATTCTGTATTGTTTTTTGTGGAGCATATACCGCTGCAGCAAGATGATTTTGACCGTTTCATCGAAGGGTATCGGTTCCTTCTTCCGCTAAAAAATGCGCGGTGTTTAGTCGTTCTAGGTGGAAGGGTCTATGCACAAAAAGTCCGAAACGTGCACTAGCACATGTGCGCGTTTTCTCTCCTCGTCGTCTGAAGCGCAAGAGAGGAAATTTTCTCTCCCCTCCCTCGCGTCCGCCGTCCAGACTTTCGAAGGAAACGCTAGAAAGTTTTAGGGAACCGGAACAAAATACGATCGATAGACAAAAACGATCGATACCGTGGATCGGGCGTGTGGACCGATCGTGTGCCTTGAAATGGCTTTGGGGGAGCCGTATTCGCAGACTGTTGCAGACGATCGGTACAGGTCGCGCCCCCTGGCAACGGAAACCTGCACCGGCCTCATCGATAAAACCCATATTTGCGTGCCTGTGTATAAGGGGCTTTTCAAATATCAGGAACTGAAGTAAATAAGATTTGCATTTAGGAAGTATGGAGAACCTAGCTTTATCTACGCTCTAAAAAAACGCCCGTGCGTCTGAAACGCAGTTTGAGTTGTAACGTGATAAGCAATGCAAGCGTGACGTTTTGCATTGCTTAATGTCACAACTCAGACTGCGTTTCTTGGTCTAAACATATGTTTCGGCATCGTCATTCGCTGAGCTGCCTCCGTAAGTTGCGGTGATTGGCTCTCCGAGTGTTGTGCGGGAAAGTAGACGCACGGACATTTTTCAGAGTGATGTAGTTCGTCTGTTCTTTTACTGAAATGAATGCGCTTTCGTGATACAAAACCTGGCGCCCCACGGCTTGCCACCACTGGCACTGCGAGGTTCTAAAATGTTTGTCTGCTAAAGAAACACACGAGCTTTCCGACAACACTGGCGCTCGATCTTTTTGACCACGAAGACATTTTATTCAGTGAAAACAATTTAGAAAAAGTTATTTTGAACCACTCTCTGCGCACTAAGAGAAGACGCTTGTTGGCGGCTAGGCACGTTCGACCTGGCGTCGATGGACAAGGAGGACGTCGTATACGGCAGTTCAGGTTCGTGAAGGAGGATCTGTCCCATCTCCGACTGGCGCTGCTGACTGAGAGTATTGTAGAAGGGAAGACAAAGGAGGTGTTTCGTAGACTTAGCTTGGAATGTCTCCTCTGAATGATGGGTTCGGGTGTCAGGGGACGAGGCCCTCGCGGTCGGGCTGCGGAGACTGGCCTACCACAACTGCCTCGGCGCTCGTGTTGCTCTCGCGGTCGCGTACGGTGCAGATAGCATGCAGACGATCACGGTCATACGCCTGCAAACCGGTAGTAGCGCCGTCGGTATGGCTACGAAGAAGAAAAAAAAAAAAAAAAAGAAAAACTTATGACTTCTGCTGTAGCCATTTGTAAATTATCACCCAGTATTCTGAGGGCTCGTTTTTTTTAAAATATATGTGATTATCATTAGTACACATATTATTATTTAATAAAACATTTTGAAAGTAAGTATCGACAATCTTGATGCAAAAGACTGTTGTCCACTTTATTGCCACTACAGATAACCATCGTAGTCATAATGGCAGCGGCAGAAACGGGTAATAAATGACCGAAATGCACATCCCATTGTTTGTATAAAAATAATGAAAACTCGAAATGTAATAACATAAAAAAAGCATTTCGTAGGTTAGTCTTGATAATGTGGATGCTTGGGCAAGTTGGTACGCTGTTGCATCAAAGCGTAGGTTAGTCGGATTTGAACCATCCAATCTTCGCTCTCCTAACAGCCCGAAACTAGCGCTGTAACCAATTGAGCTACTGCGCGTGCGTGTCTGGCATTTACTAAACGTGAAATTATTTCTTAACAGGAAGTTCTGTCGCGTTTCGTTCCGAACTCTCTTTCTTATTTGCTGAATCCCAGTTTATACACTTGCTGTCAACCACGGCGCTCCTGCCAGGCACTTCCACGAGTTATTTTATTCATATATGAAACCTCGGCACGCTTCCTCCGACAACAAAATAGCTATCTTGGTAGCCAAGCGAGCCTGTCGATGTCGGCCGTTGGTCGTCCCTTAACAGTTCGAAGGGCGCATTACGGTAAGATTGCACAAGACTCGCACATGCGCAGTTGGTACCGGAGGGCCCATCGCACCGTATCGGATGTCCCAAAACGGTTCCCTCAAACTCTCGATTTACGATGGGCCGTTGTACGTTATATACCGTAACGCGAACCAGCCTTTGACGCCCGGGGAAAGGCACGCGACGCACCAAACTCGTCGACTTCGTAGAAGCTCCGTCACGAGCGTTGAGGGTCACGGTGAGGTGAATTTCCTCCTCGGTCCGCAAATTGGTTCTGCGAAGAAATCAGCCTGAGGAATCGGTGATTAACGGCTTCAAAGCGGCGCCGCGCGAGCGCCATCGGTGCTGCGAATCTTCACGAGCAGTGGAGCCGACCATTTTCTGCAACGTTGTCTAACGATAGTTTTCTTCTTTTTTTTTTTTTTTTTTTTTCTTTGAGGGGTTTGGGGAGGGGCGAGGGGGGGGGGGGGTAAGGGAGGGGGGGGGGGTAAGGGGGTTTATTTCAAAGTCGCCGACAGATACGCGCAGATGGCCCATTTCCGTCCACGACTGCCAACCACGGTATATACAACACGGTGTTGGCCTTCGAAAGCTCGGCATGCCAGCTATTCGGCCAACGTTCGGCATACAGGGCCCGAGCTACCGGAGAAAAGGAGACTTGCTTAGGCTGGGGGAGGGGGGGGGGGGGGGGGGGCTATGTATATACTTTTGAGCGCGACTCGCGAATTCGAGACGACGTCATGCTCGGTATCGCAGCGCGTCATAAGTGGATAAACGGTAGAAGCTACGGCCCCGTTGAGTCAATTACAGCGTGGGAGCAAGTCACGTGACAGCTGACCCCCGGAGTGCATACCCGTGAAGCTGTGTCACGCGCCTTGCCCCGACGATTTTATTTGCTCGCCGGGGCCGTACAGCTTTATCTGTTTGTCAGTTTACTTTATACTCAGATGGAGCACATTCGCTCGATTGAATAGCTATCTTAGGCTGGTACTCGGAGAAAGTGAGCTATAGCTCTCTGGTGGCCGTTGCTGCAAATATTGCACCGTGGGCGACTCTTGGCTCATCCCTTATCCCCGCTCACTCCCGCGCAAAGTGCCGGCGCTCCAGCAGACTGGTTCGAATCTCGGCCATTGTCTCGATTGGCGCTGCGTGCACAAGTCGCGAGATGCGTCCAGTCTCTCTGCGGGCTTCGTGCACTCCCTGCACGCACTGCGAGAGAGTGACCTTCGCAACATCGTCGGCAGGGCTTTGGCCAGACGAGGAGGTGCCCTCTCCTTGTGCCCGCTCCATACTCCACGCGCGCGGCTTTTGTCGGGCGGCGCCAAAAATTACGAGTTCGGGCCAATGGCCGAGCCGTGCAGCCTCTCGCACCGTCGTGGCCCCTGTGGCAGGGTCGTCACGGAGGGCGGCCATTTGCTTTTACAGTGCACCTCCCGATAAGAGATAAAAGCAGAGCGGCCGCCGGCACGCACGAAACCGAGCAAACAACAAGAACAGCGGTAAAGAAGAGCGCCGGCTGCTGCCCCACGAGTCGAGAGCGCCGGGAATTCGTGCGTTCTGCTCCGGCGCGCAGATCGGTCGCTCGCGGACAGTGCCGGGGAAGTCGTCTGTCACCTGCGTGGTTGTGAGTACCTGTCTGTTCATTTTGACGCCACGGCACTCCGGCCAGGCGCGGGCGCACATTGGACGTCGGCTATCGGCGGGAGCTCGTGTCGATGCATCGACGCACGCTTGACGTCGCTCTCGGGCCCAATCGCCGAGTTGACGCGGTCGTGGGTTGATGACGACGTTTCACGAAGAGGAGGAAGGGAACGGGGCTTGGGTTCACCTAAAGTCGGCCGACGTGACGAGGGCCAAGCATCGGAAGCGTAACGTCACGGCGGACATTTTACGCATGCTCCTCCGCCGGCGCAAGAAATTAACGGCGCAAAGTGACTTTTCGACTTGGATTAAAAAAAGGAAAGGTTTTGCGCTTGGTTTTTCTTTGAATTCTATCACTGTCGCCTCGTTGGAAAAGATGGCCCTCTAATGACGCAGAGAACCGGTGCTGGTTATTTGGCCAGCTCATATCTTCCTAACCGGTGTCCTGCGGTAAATAGCAGTGATTGGCTCTTTTAGGCTTGATGTGCGGAACAGCATAGACGCCTCGGTTATGTTTTTTTTTTTTTTTCGAAAGGCCACTTGGTCAAGACTTAAAACGGCAAGGAGGAGCTTCAGTAGTCTTGCCTCCAGCGCTATAGACCTTTGCACAAATCGCCTTCTGCGCGCTGCCATCTTTGTCTGCTGGGCTGTGGAACGCCTTCTGGGCATGCGCTGTTGCTCTGCTGTGCGGTATCTCGGACGCTGCGCATGCGTCCACAGCTCAGTGACTCAGCATTTTTCGCCCGGGTGATAAGTGATACGAAGGTCGGTATAGCTTCCTACCTTCGACAACGCTGCGGTGTCTCGTGTAACTCGAGCGCGCACGCACAGCCAAAGCACAACGGAAGGCAATGGGCGCGTGCTGGGGTCCGAGACATTCGAAAGAGACGCCCTGTCGTTCTCTGTAGAGCCCTGCGCGGATAACAGATTATCCGCATTCGATCCGCATCCGCAGACTTTGTATCCGTATCTGAACCATATCCGCAAAATGTGGAACCGCATCCGACTCACAATCCAGGCATTCATTGTATATCATAAAATCAAGTGTGAATGAAAAAAAAAAAAAATAGCAATTTTTAGGCTGTTTTTTTATGTTTTCTCCAAAGAAATCTTCGGGTCACCATACGCAGTGGATTTCATTTTATCATCTGTTTTATGGTCTTTATATTAAAAGCTATCAGGCTTCCCGAGACACTTCGCGTCGCTGGAAAAATGTGCGCAGTTATGTGATCGCCCTAGGAGTCCGCGACACTCCACCAAAAAAAAAAAAAAAACAAAAAAAAAAACGCACACATAGGAGATATATATATATATATATATATATATATATATATATATTTTTTTTTTTGCTTCGTAACATTTTAAGCAGACGCGTACTTTTCAAACATAAAAGTTAACAAAGGGTATACAACATTATGACATTTTAGTTCGGTCAAACAATTAAAAAGTAAGAGAGGAGAGGTGATCACTCACCACAACGCACCACACGCTCCGTTTCACTTGTCGAGCTTGCTGTGTAGGACCAGGATATCGTCAACGATGGACGGACTCAAGCTTGTTCGCCTCTCTTGAATTACAAGACTCGCCAATGAGATGTCTCTCTCCGCTGGTGCACTTGTTGCTGGAATGGCATGCACGACCTGCGCCACGAGAGTGCGGTAAGGAAACTCGTGTTGGCGCAAGTTTTACCACTTCAGCAGATCTAATTCGGTCTCCTGGATCCCTTTGAAGGGGATGTATTGTCGACTTCGTCACTTGCTGTGTCTGCCACTTCGTCGTCTGTGTCCTCAAAATCGGACAGAGTGCCCCCGTCGTTCTCATGTCTTCTTCTCTTCGAAGTGGGTTCCGAAGCGGAGCCTAACCTCGACATCGATCGTCGACTTGATCTTCCTTCGTCACTCGACGTTCTGTAGCAACTCCCATCATCTTCCTGACGTCGTTGTGTATGGAACGCCTTTCTGAGTCGTCGAGCAGACGCAGGCTTTTTAGGTTGTGAGAAACAGCAACCTTGTGCAAGCTGTACAGTTCCAGTTTTTCTTGAAGGAGCCCGGAGCACGTATCTTTCAGCGCCTGCACAAGCTCAGAATCGTTACTTCCCCTCTCTCTAGGTGCTTCAGAAGTCGCGTTCGCCACACGACCACCAAATAGAGGGTTGGACGATATCATGACTCCAGAGCATCACTCGCCGCCTTGAAGGGTCCAAGAAAGTTTAAGAGACACTGCAAAGTACCTTTCTCTGTGTCGTCGACGCGGCTTGTTTCGCCTTTCTCTGTCAGAACTGCAACAGTTTTGTCCCACTGCTGAAGATTTGATGAGAATGTGACTAGCTTGCTGTTCCACCTAGTCTTGACGTCTCCTTTGAGCGAGAACTCTAAACGGCACTGCGGGCCAGTTCGCTTGAAGATTGTAACCTAGGATCGACAGGCTCGGAGAAGAACTGAAAGAACAATTGCATCATCCCGTTGGTCAGCACGAATTGTCTTCTCTAGGACAGTGTTGAGCATTTACGCAGCACAATTTTGGCGCACCAGCGATCTCAGTGCCGAAATTACACTCGTGCCTCTGCCCGTAAACAATTGCAGACTTTGTAAGACAGTCTTGAAGGTCAAACCTCCGCAGCACTTGGAGTACCACAGATTGAATGTTTTCACGTGTCTTCTTGCTCTCTTTGTCGAATTCTGTAGTGCAAAGCACGCGCTTCACCATCTTGAAGTTCTTCATGTAGTGCGGCGTTGCACAAAGGTAGCAGGTTTTTTTTTTCGGTAATCATCCTTCCACAAGTCAAGGGTTGCCGCTGTGCCTTGCAACTCAGCGATGGAACGTATTTCCTCTTTCACAAGCCTACTTGTTTTATCGGCGATACGTATACCGTATTCAGATACACCGTGGTCGGGTGCAGCAACAGTAATGCCGCGTCGAATTTACCACACTCAGCTCCAGGGGCGGATGCAGAAATTTCCTGAGGGGGGGGGGGGGGGGGGGGGTCAGGTGTTGGTCAGCGTTCCATATGTTCAGGAAACCCCTCCCCCTCTCCCTCGTTTCACGCCCTAAATTTTACACATGCAGACATCAAGAGGGGGGTCAGGACATCCGGACCCCCCCCCCCCCCCCCCCCTCTCTAAATCCGCCCCTGCTCAGCTCCAATATCAAGGAAGCACTGCTCCAGCGTCCTCACACCTTGTCCGGCAAGCGCTTCAAATGGCCTCCCATCCCTCGCAATAAACCCCACGGCGCTCTTGACGACACGCTCCTTCATCGCGCTTGTCACAGAGGAAAGGGTTGTATTTGCCGTTTGACATTTGTGCTTAAACAGGCTAGATGTGTCTCTCTTGTGGCTCGAATATTCATACGCCTTCTTGCAAGTGCTGTATGCAGTAAAGTCCTCGATAACTTCGTCTTTGTCAACGATTTCTCTAAGTCGTTTCCAGATGTCCGACTTGCCCGCCTTCGCCCTCAGCGTGAACTCACCGCTTCGACATTTCCTGCTGATGACGTCGTAGTCCATGTCGATGTTCTTGCTAACCATGCACCAGAGGTTACGATTACATTTAGACTAGCAAAAACCAGCGGAAATCACGCCGACCCCTTTCTTCACCGACGCACGGGGAATCGGAAACTTCCACCCGTGGCCCCTTTACTCTCCCCTAAAGTATGAACGCCTGGGAAAGGAGGTCATAAAAAAAATAACACAAAGAATTCGGAAAGAGAGGAGGAGAAGCAGTGGTAGGAAGACAGAAGCCTTTCTGTGATGTTACCGAGCGGATGCGGCCGCCTCGAGTCTCACGGTGTTTCGTGTCAGCCAGCGCGTAGATGCGCCGCTAAGCCAGAGTCCAAGGCTTGATCGGATCGACGAACATGTCAGGCGCCCAGCTGTATATAAAAGAAAAACTTTTTTTTTTTGTTGTTTTTTTGTCAGGGGCAGCCATCGGTTTCTTTTGAAACCTAGAACTACTGACAAAAGGGGTTAGCCTTTTAGCACGTCGAGGTACCTTCGGGACAACGGGTCATGGTATCCGGAATTTATTTTGTTGTTCAATTTATAAAATATAACAACACTAAAATAAACTGAATTTCAAAGAATTAGGAATCTAACAAAAATAAACTCTTATAAACCCCGATTTTTCAGCCAAAAATAAACTCCGAAGCACCCTTCGAATTTCACGAAAAATAAACTCCAAGAACCTCCGTAACAGTGAGCTAATCAAGTAACGTTGACAATGGGTGCACACGCAGCGGCCGAGTTTTGGAACGGAGTTAGAGTGCCTTAATTCATACACACGCGCGCTTTTGCTTGAGTGGTGACATCTCAGCCATTTTTCCGCCCAATCGTTTTTTTTATGCATTTTGAAGTGCGCGCAATCCGGTGTCACTCAGCTCGAGCGCGTAGCTCTGGCTGATGCATAGACGCCATCTTAACGCCCAAGTCACGCACCGAGTGCGCGAGAGCGTCACGCGCTGGCACATTCCGGACAACAATGGATGTCTTCACCCTGAGACAGACAGACATCTAGGCACCCTAAACGGAGTTGTTATTGCCCGCCCTTACACAAAAAAAAAAAAAAAAAAAAAAAAAAAAAAAATTAATTGACTTTTAATTGAAAGTGTAAAGGACTCACTCAATAGACCGCCATCAGTCTCAATTGAAACTTAATTGACTTCTTCTATTGAGTCGCTATTGATCCGTCCCAGGGTATTGGCCACTGAGTCTTAAAGGGGCACTCAAGTGCTTTTTGGAGAAGCTTGTTTTTGGAAGCATATTGTTTGTTGGGCTTCAGTCAATAAAAATGACCAGTTCTAAATGGCAAGGCGCCCTAGTAAACTCACAGCAATAGAAATACACAGGCACTATATCCTCTTGCTGGGTCCATCCCGTGTCTCCACCACCTCCATAGAATTCGACCAATAGAAATAGCGAACTGCGAAAAGATTGCTAAAGTTATTATTATTGCTCTTTTTAGGCACATGCATATTATATTTTGACAACAACGCCAAATCTTTGGCTGTAGGTGACGTAATACAGCTATTATTGTTTGAAAAAGAGCGAACTACGTTTTCTCCTCGCCTTGTTACGCGGGAGTGATGTGCCCACGCACATCACTCCCGGGTGTGCTACAGGCCAGCTGTAGCACACCCGGATCGAGGCACAGCCCCTCGAAATCCGGGTGGCTTGTCACGCAGCTCTGCCGGCCCTGCTGCTTGCGAACGGCGGCCGGGTAGTCACGGCAGCAGACACACTCTGCGACGGTTTCCATCGGCACGCAGCAACTGCATAGGCACCTTAAAACAGAAAACCAGCATCAGCTATACATATGAGAGGTATAATAAACAGCTCATCACCTACCAGTTGGTGTTCCCAAGCCGCTGGGTTGCGTCGTCGGTTTCGTCGTCTTCCTCCGGTGTCGACATTGAGCGTCGCGAACTGTCGTCCGAGTCCGTCGCGTTCAAGGCATCGGCGTCGCGCGTAGGAGTGGCGTCGTAGGAGATTGAGCTGATATCTGCCGTCCGCCGAAGAATTTCCACCTCCAACGGTGTTAGATTTGGCAGGTCCATCTCCGCACGACGCAAGACCCGAAGTAAACAAAATGAGTCCCAACGAGAATCCATCAAATACGCGCACATTCGGAAGATCACTCCGCCGGTTCGAAGGATCAATCCGCCGGGAAGCCGTCACTCGTGATTGGATGGCGCACGCCCTTCCCTGCTGCCTTCCCGTCCGACAGCGCCCCTGACGGCGTGCGCCTAGGCGCAGAACAGCGATCTTTGATTGGATTTTTAATAGGGAAATCGGCCGCCCTTGAATGTAATTTTGGGATTTCTAGGATGCTTAGAGCCCGCAGATTGAGTTATGACAATAAATAGACGATCTCAGAATCCACTTGAGTGCCCCTTTAATTGAATTTTTAGCAATTGCATTTCAATGGAATTTTGGCAATAGTGTTTCAATAGAACTTTTGCTATTGAGTTTTAATAAAAATATTGCAATTGACTTTCAATTGAATTTTTGCAACGTGCTTCAAAAGAATTTATTGCAACTGGGTTTTAAAAAAATTGCTCTGGTTGAGAATTTTTTTTGTATAATTCTTTAAAGCATGCAACATGAAGGAAACAAGGCACATAGAGGAAACGAACACAAACATCGTAACTAGGCACTCACAACCCACTAATCGTATTCCCCTTGACTACGCGTGCACCGCGTGCTCGTAGTCGCACCCGTGTTGCGTAGTGTCGTTGAGCTGTTGATTAAATAGTCACCGAAAATATCCCCGAAAAGGGATTCCGTACTAATGGGATCATCATGGCTGTATACCGGTATAGCGGTATATCACAGCGGCATACTCTGTATATATCGGTATAATAGGCAGTTTTAGCGTAGCTGTACCGCGGGCTACTGTGGCCACGATACGAGCTCTTGGCGCGACACGGAACACAAAAGCAGTGGCATCGGCCGGACGAGTCGGTTGTATGCGTAGAGCGGACATCGAGCCGTATGATTCCGATAGTGTGCTGCATTGTGTTTCGAAATCTGAAAGCTGTCCCAACTGTAGTTCTGGGAGGCCCAGGAGCGAGGGCGCGGTTTATGACGAAAAAGCTTTCCGAACAATGCGTTTGACAGGTCCGCGCTCGTGCACCTGTCTTTGGTATAGCGGCACGTGCGACTTGGGAAGTGGAGTATATAGTGCTTGCGCTGAAGGAACGAGAAAGCGTGATTTTCTTCCGGGACACTCGGGTACGGTTCGCAGTATTTTCTCTTCGCTAATACGGGATGAAACGTACAACGGGCGTGTCGCGTAATACATAGCGTATCCTTGGTTGGTCCTAGCAGCTGTTAGCGTCGGCGGCGTCTGGACTTACGCTGAAACGTAGCATCGTGCTGCCTTTCCCCGCGTCACTAAAGAGGCCACCACGAGGCACCGATTCGACACGAGCCCTGCGTGAACGTTTTCGGCCGGAACTCGTGTCTTATTAGTGAGAACCCGAGTCCCAGCCGAACGCTGACGCGGAATTCTCGTCCAATCAGCGCCCTATACGGTCGCCTCTTTGAGTGACGCAGGAAAATTCAGCACTTGGGTTTTCTTGTCGAGAGGGTGTCGACAAAAACCCTCGACGGGTGACGCTGCGCAACTTAAGAGAGGTGTGTCGGTTATTGGTTTAGCGTGTGTACTCGGCGACAGTTTTTCTTGGCAATGCAGTGGAGAGGAGGAGAGCCGGCGGACAGCTTTGTTGAGCGCTCAAAATGGGAGAGGGAACGCCTGCTTGTGCCCTCCATTGCATTGCCAACAAAAGTTGTCGTGGAGTATAGTAATTGTACTCGTACTTTTTGTACAGGTCCATGGTGTCTGATAGTGCCAATATTCGATGCATCATCTTCTTTGACGACCTGGTAGTTTAGAGTATCTGGCGTCGCTGCGTTGCGCGAGGACAGCGCAGCAGAGTCTGGTTGCACTATTTCTCCACGGGGCGCGGTGCCGCCGGGGTCCGAGATGCGCTCCGATCGCAAACCGAAACTCAAAAACCCGTCGAACTTGAGCAGTTTTTCAGAAAGCCGTAAAATGCTATGCGTGCCTTCTATCGTTCTGCGATTTGTTAATTTAGTGCTTTTCGATGATGCTGAGCAATTTTCTAATTGACACCATGCCCTTAAACACAATATTAAAAAAGTTAATTACACGAAAATAATTAACAATCTAATTATCCCGGACTTTCATAATTTTCCTAAATAGGCCCCTGGCCCGGGGCCAAAACGACATAAGCCTTTTTTCGTTGCGATCAGTAGTTTTTGCAATATCGAATTTGTCCACTTTTCGTGAAACACCCTGCATATAGTATACTGCCGTGGGCATGACCGGAATGAAATGCTTTCCTCTTTACCCCGCACCTCCACCAGAAATGTCGCGGATGGACAAGGCTCGACGAGCGTAAACTGAAAATAAAGGTTTAATCTGCGAACTTTGCCAGAAACAAAAGAAGGAATGCGTCCAAACAGCAGCAGCGTACGTCGCGGCGTCGGCGTGACAGCTGGCATGGAGCGAGAGTGAATGTAGTACCTCTTCGTCGGGAGAATCTGAGTGAGTCGGCTAAGCTCACGCTCGACTCCTTATCTACAATACTCGGCATCTCGAACATTCGATTTCCTATATGTTCGAGATTGACTGGGCAAGGTCGGTCTGGCCTTCTTATCTTTTACACTCGGGGTAAGAGTAAACGCGAATCTTCTAGATGTAAGAAGTGTTCCTTTTCGGCCCTGCACGCGGCAATATATTAATTACCCTATGTTATTACCCAGCTAGCAGGTGCAAAACACACCCATATTGCGAGCCTGAAAAACAAAGTTTCAATTGGGGTCTCATTGCTCTTGTTAGAGTCAAAATAAGTGCTCCCTCATTAAACCGCTCGTCATCTGCAAAGTAAGGGAGAGGGCCCGACGCAGCTTTGATATATTGTTTTGAACTGATGCTTTTTCTCGTTGTATTTTTAGCAGATCTCCGTGCGCGCGATGATATTCGTCATACAGTATCGTATCACACGCAAATACAATTCGTATTTTTGTAAACCTGGTGAGTTCTGTTGGTCTGCCATGTTCCAAATAATGACAAAATCAAATTCGTATCTTTGTGCAAGCTATCCAAATTGTTGCAGACGGCGTACTTAAGACATTTCGTGTGAGTTCGTCGTGCGTTTGTCGTCTGGAGCAGACATCTCGAGACGTCTCGAGGACCGGAAGTTGTCGTTCGAAATATTTCAGAAACAACCGATTCTCGGCAAACTTCTGTCGTGGTAACTGTGAAATTGGATGAGCATCGTACCGGCGTGCGGTCGTGTATCACTACTGCGTGAGCACGTTAAAGACCCCAGGTTAGCAGCCGTACTGCACTGGCAAAATTGCTCATCTACAGTGTAAACCAGTGTCGCCTCATCCTGGCAGACCAACCTTACACTGTATAAACACTAAACGTCCAATTTGACTTTGTAACTGTGAAATCTATAAGGAGTATTTACTGGACGCCAAATTTGGGGGTGCTGTTTAGAGCGCATACTCAGAACGAACTCAGATTTCTAGGTTGCTAAGACTGGCACTCTTGATGGTGCGGAATGCACGTTGCAAAAGAACTGTGGAAGCTCGCCATGAGCACGCGGTCAGCAGTCGCGCACACGGCTATGGCCGCCAGTGAATACTCCCTATAGACGCTTTACACACGCGCCAGATTGAGCCGCCATAGCCGCCCTTCTCTTGTCTTACCGAGATGCCGAGCCACTGAAGCGGGCGTTGACGGGTCTTCACCAGGGCCTATGCTGGGCACAAGAACACAGTAGCATCTAAAATGGCAATAACCTGTCCTGCTGTGGTAATGATGATGTGAAGTGAACGGAATAAGGGGGAACAAAAACTGAAGGTCAGTTATGGCGGCGCCCATGCACAGCTGCTGTAAAGCGTCTATTGGCTACGTGCGCGATCGAAAGCGTCGCTGTGGTCGGCTTTCCACGATTGGCCGAAAGCTGACTATGACGTCGGCAAATAATTTTTTATCGATGGAAATAAGAGTAATGCAATATTTTAAAGTTTGATGGTGTAATGACGTCACGAGAGGGAACCGTATGGGGGCGCCACCGAAACATCTCGCCTCTAATAGGCTCTCTGTATTTATTATTTTTAGACGTTTCAATTTCCCGTCCGATTTTTCTCCGATCGTTCTTTCGGAGCGAAATGCAGTCCCGTGTATTCGTCCACAACAACGTCCCTAGCAACGGTTTCTTTGGAGCGGCGATGTCACACTTACGGGGTCAATTTACAAGTATATGAAAGATAAAAAAAAAAAAAAATCACGAACAAAAATGGAACGCACTTTTTTCACACTCTCACATAGAATGCTTATACACCAACTCATGTTTACAAACAAACCGGAGCGCCCCTAGCGGACGCCATCGGCGCCGCGCATGCGCGGTGGACGGTGGGCAAGAAGCCCGCCGTCGCCCATAAACAAACCATTGAATTGCGTTGTTTTCGACGTCGCTGGGAGTCCCCGTGCAATTTTTCGCGTTGGAATTGTTGATTCTACGTCCTCCTAACAATCTCTGAATACTTGAGCGGCTTCAGCAAAATTAACGAGGCAAAACTTTGCGTGAATAATGTGACTTGCCGCGATTCATTTCACGTGGACGCTGCAGAATTGGCGCCAAAGCCTGATTCGCACGATGAGATTCTGCTCGCTATTTTCAGTCGCGAGGTCGCTCGGGCTGCAAAAGCGTGGACCGTAGCTGAGATGGTGGACGTCGATACTGAAAACGCAAGTGGAATCGGGCATTACAAATCGGTGATGGCCACTGGTAACAATGATCAACATCTTGTATCTACTGTTTACACTTAGCCTACTTACTCCATCCAACCTTCAAGAGTGTTTTGAGGTTTGCACTTAGTTCTTATCGCAATTACCGGGTCAACGTTTGGTTTACGGGTCGCTGTCGTTTGAACGAGCTGACAACAAAAAACAGACAAGTTTGAAAGAGCAGACGACAGTTTGAACGCTTGCGCAATTGAGTGCAGGCAGGAAGCACCGCGTCCCGCGTCAACAATCCATTGGAATGCCACGTTGTCGGCGTCTGTGTGAGTCTGCATACGGTTTTTCGCGTTGGAATTGTCTATTCTACGTCCTCATAGCAATGTCTTACCGCTTTAATCGCCTGAGCGAAATTATCAAGGCTCGTTACACCGCTAAACTTTGCGTAAATAATTTGACGTACGGCGATTCATTCGCGTGAACGCCGCAGAATGGACGCCAAAACCATCATGAGATTCTTCTAGATATTTTCGGTCGCGACGTCGCTCGTGCTGCAAAAGTGTAGAAGGTAGCGGCGATGATCGACGTCGATACCGAAATTCGGAAGTGGGAACAGACCAAGCGTAACAGGTCGGTGATGGCTACCGGTACCATTGATCAACATCTTGTATCTAGTCTTTACACCGAGCCTACATAAGTCTTTTGAGGCCTGCAATTACTTCTTATTGCAATCACCGGGTCAAAGTTTGGTCTACGGGGCGCTTTTGTTTGAACGAGCAGACGACAAAAAGCAGGCTCGAAAGAGCAGACGAAAGTTCGAACGATCATGCGGCTGTGTGAATTTGAAGACCCACTGAACCCGCGGGTGGCCCGGACAACTTGTCGGTTTTCTCTCGTTCATGTTGGAACAAAACAAATACATCTGGCGACCACAAAGTGTTGCCCGCGCAAGCAATCGTAGTTCGTCAGCGTCTGGTTTACCCTTTTCACGGCTACTATCTACGCACTCGGACGAACGGAGCGGGCTGAAACACATGAAACCTGATCTTCAAACCTTTCCAGACACTTTTGGTACAGCCCCCGTCGCAGAATTTTGACGAGAACGCAGGCTTTTTGTCTGGTTTAGAACACAAGAATGCATGTCTCGCGCGGCGACTTCTGCCCACCGCCCCAGACCGGAAGTGCGACCGACGCGCCACCACCGCGGCCTGACGTAGGAGAGTTGAGTTCGTGTATATTCAGTTCACTACAACAATTCAAAAGACGGGGAAGGAAATTTTAGGATAGCGTGACCGCAGGCTACGATGCAGCATTGCAACCGGAAGCTCGCGCTGCACTTTTTAAGCATCATTAGAGAGTTTTAGTACATCGTTTTAGTACACCTCCGATACCCTCGATAATGATACCCGATAACAGAGAGTTTTAGCAGATTGTTTTTTCGCCCCGATAACGATACCTTCTCTCCCTTCCGGCGGCCTTGGGCATGCATCGTATCGTTATCGGGTGTAGTTATCGGGACGAAAAAACGATCTACTAAAGCTCTCTAACGATACTATGCACGTGCAAAGGCGGTGGCGGAGTATCGGGTATCGTTATCGGAGTCATCGGAGCGGTCTACTAAAACTCTATTTTCAGCGCGCGTCAGGAGCGTTGCCGTGCCCCCAGTAGCCTGCGGTAACGCTATGCTTAAACTGTATATTAACGTCATCGGCGTGTTTAGGGGTTTCATTTATTGCTCTATCAAAAATAAATATTTTAATATACCGTGCATTTGTGTACCGTGTTATTTACGACGTTGGAATCAGCCTCGCCAAAACTGCCCGTTCTATGTTCTTGTCATATGAGCGACTGGCTAACACAGACGCGCTTAAAATGCTGCGAGCTAGGGTTTCTTTATGTGCCTTCGTAATTTCCTGAAAGCGAGTAGCCTACGCCTATTCTGTCTTCTGAAAGTGCTCGGAGCGAATGGTCATGTTTCTTGTAACGACCTTAAAACGCGAATCCATTCCCGATGTCTGTTGCTCGTTGCGCGGTCAGTTTTACTTAATGCAAAGAATAGACTTTTCGTAGACCGTACGCCAGAAGCATTTGACGTCGCGTTGAGCACAGGTTGAGCTGGCGACCACAAGACCAGAAATCCGAGCCTGACGGTGTTGACAGACACAAAAAAAGCCGAATTCGTTCCCACGCTACACACGGAAACCGGTTACCTTTCTGACCTTCTCTCTTTTGGCTTGTCTCGCATTCAATGGACGACGTTCGTCGAAAAGAAAAAAAGAAAAAGTCGGACAGGTTTGTTGACAGGTTCCTTTTCCCCCGCACAGTCTGGCCATCTGCTCGTCTGAATGCTACGAGGTTGTTTTTTTCATTATGCGCAATTGCTTTGGTGTAAAAATCGTTAGCGTTTGCTTCGAACAACTCAAGCACGGTAAGGAACGTGACAGCCGTATCGATTCGTCACTTCTGTTCACTTATCGCACCTTCGAACGAATGCAAGGACTGATGCAGATGTTTGGCATCTGTACTACCTCCTTTGGTGTGCGTAAACTAGCCTGGAACGTTGAAATGTACGGAGTACCAGAGCCCCCGGTATCGATACACGATGCCTGTCAACTCGGGGGAGTGCGAAACACGAAGGCGAATGCAAAAAAGAAAAAGAAAAAGTCCTTCCGTGTGGTTGGTTGGTGGCGTTGGATACCTACCGTGCTGGTGGTGATGACCACCTTCTCTTCGCACGAGTCAGTCATCTGCTAACGAATCGGTGTATAATAAGTCTCCTTGCTACAACAAGACGCAATTTTTTTTTAAAACACTCGAACGCTCCCGCTCAATCTGTTATCGACTGCGTTTAGTTGCTTTCTAGTCCCCGACAAGGCTTTCAGTTGTCTCACCTCCAGCTCGAGCTTCCTAGCTTCGACAACAGTTCGCGGCGTCTTGTGAGCTTGGAGCGTGCCCGCGCAGCCAACGCACAGCGGATGGCAGCGAGAGCATGCTGGAAGCCGGGGCATCCCAAAGAGACGCCCCGCCGGTCTTACCCTGGCGTGTGCAGTGAGGAGAAGCATCGGGCACGCACGCCCCTGAGGAAGGGAACTGACAAGCTGCAAGCATGGTATTAGGCAGTAGATTACCTGCTTGCTCTGTGTGGGACGAGTGGCACCCGGGAATAGTATGAGCGTGGGCTACCTACAGGTGAACGGAGTTCGACGGACTGACCAGCAAGTTGTGTAACGGGTTCAATGAAGATTTTACGGTTAGTAATGGACATTTATACATCTTCTACTCTGCTGGAAATCGAAACAATGCAGCTTCTGGTCGCTGCAACCGTAGTTTGAAACTCCGATCTGAGAGTTTAGGCACGTATATTGACCCAGCAGTCTACAGCAGTATTACAGTGCGAAACGTAAACACGAGCAAGAAAAAAAAGTTTGATTTTGGATTTTTGTCACAAAAACTTTTTACTAAAAACTACAGATGTGTTCCTTTTACTTTTAAAGCCACGTAACTTTGAATTTATTGCTTTTGTGTTACGCTGGGGGGGGGGGGGGGGGGGGGGGGGGGGCAGCGTAACACATTCCACTAAACATACCTTTACTAAATAAACTATATTATGGTCGTTAAATATGTATTCTTTGAAGCTTCGAGGCGTTATATTGCCTATGAAATAATGGTTCCGGTGGTGGTGTCTTTTTGCTCTTTCATGAAAGTTTATAAACCTGCTAGGTTTAAAAATTCCTTACAAACTTTCTGTGGCTTATCTTGTGAAACTGTCTGGTGTCGGTTTATCTTGAAAATTGCGATTATCTTACTATAAGATGCATTTTTTCAGACCTCTAACAAGTGACGCTAACGCAATTTTTTCTTTGTATAATATTTTACCTATTATCGGTGATGGTTTTGTTGCGGTTGGAGGTGACTTTAATTTGCCCGATGTTCAGTGGTTAGGTCGTCATCCCTTGACCGTAAACTCTTCGGGTGTATATAAAGAATTTCTTAATCTTAGCAACGACTACGGTCTGAAGCAGTTTCTTAAGGAGCCCACAAGGATTTGTGCCAGGCAATCTAGCATTCTTGACCTTCTTTTTAGCAATCATGATTCGGTGATCTCTGCTGTAACAGTCATCCCCGGTATAAGTGACCATAAGGCCGTGGTTTGCGAATTTGACTTGTTCATTCGAACTCAGTATTTTGCTTCGTTTTGAGAAAGTGTAGTTTTTCGATAAAGGTGATTATGCTGGCTTATCTGGTAACATCAGTTAATTCCTTCCGGTTTTTGAAGAAATCAATATATCGGATGACGTTATTTTATTGGGGAATTTTTTTTTAAGCTAGATTATCAACTCTTATTGAAATTTTTGTTCCATCAAGAATGGTTACGTCCAAGCGACGTCGTGACAAACCATGGTTTAATTCTGAGCTACGCAAGCTTACAGATAAAACTAAACGTGAACTGAAACAATACCGCATACGCAATGACTACATTGTATAATAAAATAAACGAATAAAGGTAAGAGCTCTTCTCAAACGTGCAATCACTTCGTCCCGAGCAGATTATTTCGCGACGCTGATTACCAAGCTAAAACACAACCCCAAGGAGTTGGGGAAGTTCATTCGGTCCATTCGCAGGGATACTGTAGGTGCTCAGTCTCTGATCGTAGGTGGCATTCTTGTCTCAGAGGACAACTTAAAGGCTGTCACCTTCAATGATTACTTTAGGTCCGTATTTTCGGACGTCACTACGTGTAACTACATTTACTCGGATGTTGCGGCTAATCTTATGGTTTGCATGCCCGAAATTCAATTGAATGTGCAAGGTATTTTTAAACTGCTAACCAAAATAAAACAAGGTTCAGTGACTGGTCCCGATAATTTTCCAAACACTGATTTAAAGTCTGGTGCTGATATTATTTCTTGTTACTTGGTCGTTATATTTGCTGTATCCTTTAACTGTGGTTCTTTACCACTTTATGGAAGTGCGCGAGTGTTGTCCCGATCCATAAGTCTGGTCCCAAAACTTTGGTTGACAATTATAAGCCTATCTCCCTCACGAGCGAATCCTGTAAAGCAATGGAGCACATATTTTATACAAATCTATGAATCATCCCTAATTAATTTTTTTACTCCAATTCAGCGTGGTTTCCGCTCCGGGTAATCCTGCACCACGCAATTAACGGCATTCTATTATTATATAGCTCTGTCAGTCAATAAAAGTAAGCAGGTAGACTGCATTTTTCTGGACTTCGAAAAAGCGTTCGATATGATTCCTCATGCTCTACTCATATTTAAACTTCAGAAGCTAAAAATTGATCCTAACATTATTTGTTAGATAGGTGATTATTTGAATTCTCGGAAACATTCCGTGGTAATCAATGGAATCCGGTCACCGTATCTAAAAGTTTCTTGCGGTGTCCCGCAGCGATCGGTGCTAGGACCACTCCTGTTTTTAATTTATAAAAATGATATAGTTGAAAATGTTTTTTTTTCTTGCATAAGATTATATGCCGACGACTGTGTTTTATACAGTGACGTCTCTTGTAACACAGATATGTTTGCTCGCCAAAGCGACTTAGAAAAGATTGAGAATTTGTGCTTTCAATTGAGCATTTAAAAAAAAAATCTTTTGAAAATGGGTTCCACATCAGGTTCACCAGGAAATCTAACTTTTTTCTCTCATCATAGACTGTTGGTGGGTCGTCGGTTGAACTTTTAACAGGGTCTAAATATTTAGGAGTTATTTTTTTTATTGAATTTAAATTGGAGCAAACTCCACGAGATAGCCATATTGCCGCGAACTGGCGCTGCTTTTTAGGAGCTCATGACATGACGGCATTCCAAGGGAGCTTTACAGACCTCCGCCAGACGCAATACTGAAACCTGCTCATTCGTTTAAAAATTAGTTTCCTTGACTTCTTTGCCTGCAGCCCAGAAACACTATGCTCTGTTTCACCTTATGATGTACCGCAGGAAAGGCTACAAGCGCGAGTTCCTTGCTCTAGGACACACCTTGGCGGTACAAGCTCTCGTGACTTAAGAGTAGCTCCCAACGCTATGAGCTCGTGCTCCTAGCCTTGTCTGCGGGACAACATAAGGTGAAACGGAGTATAGTCTAGGCCAGGGATGGGCAGTATTTCAAATACAAGTATTTGAAATATGTATTTCAAATACTTTGTGTATTTTGCATTTGTATTTAATTACAAATTGGGTAATGTATTTGACGTGTGTATTTAAATACTAAAACGTGGGTATTTCAAATACAATTGTAATTAAATACAGTTTTGTGGGCGAAAATACATCCCTCAAATTTATTGTCAGTATCCAGAGCAGGAAGAAAACTATGTTCTGCACCGAATGCAGCGTCTCTCAATCAAGCACAAGCGTTTAGTGACTTTGTGATTACGGTGCTAGTGCAGGACAAGAATAGTGACGAAATCGGCGTTCACATGCAGACTAGCTAAATAAGTGCCTGTGACAACTTGTGATGCTTTCCAGCCTGATTTCCATCCATATTTTTGCCTGGAACATTCCAAATGCGTGGGTCGTCCAGATTTTTGTTACTGGTGCGAGTTGCAACAATAAAAAATTCTCTAGCTTTCCCTGCGCGTCTTGGTCGTCTCGGTTCTTTGTTGGTCTATACCAAAATGTAATCGACAAAAAAAGCTGCTTGAAGCTCTGTACTTTTTTCACCTATTACGTCCAAGTTGATTAAACTTTTTTTTTTTTTTTGTGATCATATTTCTATTTTGTTACTAGAGCCTCGCACGCTAACTCCCGAGTGTGCGATGCAAAATTAAAATGAGATAACCAGAAACCCGTTGCAGGTGCCCTGAAGTCGCTGACGCAAATTTTGAGGAATGTATTTCGAAAAGTATTTGGAGGAGACCAAATACATTTGGTTGTATTTGTATCTTGTACTTAAATGCTTTTCTTGAAATGTAATTAGATTTATAATTAAATAAATTTGTGACGAGGTATTTTGTATTTGTATTTCGATACATATTTGCATGTATATTGCCCATCCCTGGTCTAGGCTAAAGCCCCTTGATGTGTTTGCCTTGGTATTGAAAGTAGCGTCAATTGCGCCAGCGCACGAGGCCCGTGTCTCGGGCGGCCCTTGGAAGCGAATGGCGGCGGAACACCTGCTCGTGGCACCGGCACGTACCTTGCACGTTTCCACAACAATGGTTGGCGGTACTTGTAAGCGTGATTTTCATCAAGGGACTTTAGTCTATTGTTTCTGGGCGGCGGGCACAACATGGACCACATCTAAACAAAGAAACAAAAGTGCAACATTTCGTTTCCGTACTCATCTAAGGGTGTAAAATTGCTTAGGGTTCACTTCTTCGTACCGAGAAGAATTCAATGGTGCGAAATGTATGCCGCGAAAGGTATACCCGCCTATCAACGATGGAGGCGCCGGTGTGACGTTTGTGCTTATCGATGTCCACTGATCACTGAAACGCGTGAGCTGGCACGAGTGTTCTAGGATCATATATAGCTAACGTGCAGTATGTTGTCACCCCCCCCCCCCCCCCCCCCCCCCCTCCCCCCGTCCTTCCACCCAGGATGTGTGTTGGATGGCATTGGCCGCTTTCTACAGCTGGGCTATCGTGCCTGAAAAGGTGCACGATAACGCTCTGATAACATGCCCCCTGTTGCAACTGGCGGTGCACGTGTGGTGCCCTGCGCCCGCGCGGGGTCTTGCTCGGCACTGACCACTACACACAGCTCCTTGCGCTACAATCTCGCTTCCAGCGACCGCGTCTTTTCATATGCAACGGCCACCGTCGAATGAACTGTTTCGTAAGCAGTCGTCGCGGAGATGACGTGGTTCAAGTCCCCACGACCAACACCACCTATAAGCGATGTTGCCGCGACACAGAAAAAGCGGAACGAAGCACTTTATACGCTGTAATCGCGCAGTGTACGGGCTGACTGCAATTTCGTGATGCACCGGGTGTCTAAAGGCCCGCTCGCAGAAGAGAGTTTAACTCGAAAAAAACATTGCGTCGCTCGATGGTCGCAGCAATCGCTGTCGTATCTCACAGCAGCGTGTTGGGGTGTAAAGCAAAAAAAAAAAAAAAAAAAAGGCTGTTTTGGGAGGTGGGTTTTAAAGCTTAAAGGGAAGCTTTCTGTGCCTAAACGAACATCCAGGCTCTTTGCTAATCGAGGTCGACCGCTGGAGGCGTTTCTCCGTTCATTTCGACCCTTGCGCAGCGGAGCTGGGGAAAGGTTTTTATTCGCGTGCGTAGGCGTGATCGTGCAGCTTCCGCAGATCACGACTTCGTGCGCGCGGTTTCGTGGCCGTTGAAGGGTCGACGGGCTGAATTGATGCGCGAGCTCCCGCTCACCACCAATCTCGAAAGCTCTTTTTTTTTTGTCGTTTTTTATTATGCTTTTTTGTTGTTGTGCCACTTGCGCCGAGGTTGGAAAACATTGTTGCCGACAGCTTGCGAACTGCTACAGGAGTCGCACAGTAAAGAGATTTTTGCAACGATCGCTCATCACCGTTCGTGTTCGTCATTTTGAAAATGCACCTCGTACAGGAAATTTTAATATTCCGTGGGTTGCATTGTTGATTCATTTATAGTCACACTTTTAGGTCGATCGCCAAGCTGTAATTTATTACTTAAAAAAAAAAAAAAAACTAATAGGGAGGAATAGATTTAACTTTATTACTGGCAATTTTTGGTCGTATGCAGGCGTGGTTGTGTTTTGCTTGTATCTCGGCAAAATCCACTGTTCCCTGATTTTCTCAGCTGTGCGCGGGTTGTTGTCGAAGTTCAGTGTGTATAGCTACGTCGTCCGCGAACCCGCGCGGCAATATCGCGTCGAAATTTCCGAGAATCCCGACACACGGAAGTGAATGTCATCCTGCGCGAAACCCCAGACTCCCGTCCGGGGTTGTGCATGCACGACACGGGTATACTACGCGCGTGTAGCTGTATTAAGTGAAAATGAAAACGTTAATTGAAACATAGGGCTTAGTCTGAGCTCAGAGTTCTGTTCGGCTACTCTTGTGACGGGGCAAGCGGGAATATGCTTGATCGCAATCAGTCCAGTAATGAAAGAAGCAAAAATCACGTGGTTTTGGTGTACAGAGTGCGACCGTGTTAGCGCAAACAAGCAGTCGCCGGTTTTCCCCATTTCCCCCCCCCCCCCCCCCCCCCCCCCCTTAAAATTACGAGGCTGCCATAAAATCAGCCGATGGAAAGTCCTCATTCGGGGCAGCGGTATAAAGTTTAGTTCCCATCAATAGATCTCTTCCAGAATTGAAGCGATCCTAGCGGCGAAATGCCACACGATGCATTGTGTATATCGCTTGCCCACTAAGTTTCGGTTTCAAATACACCGCTTGCATTTTCCAATATGCGACTTGTAATAAATTTGTGAAGTCGCAGTCTTCATCAAAAAGGCAGTCTACAGACTTTGTCTGAGGTGTGTTTCTCTCATTGGTCGTGGAAACAAGGCCTGCAGACACGCCATAGATACGAGGGGCGCGTCATATTGGTGATGTAATGCTTTGCTGCCGGTCCCTCACAGGTCTGTACGGGTATGTCCACCACCCTCTCCATTAGCCGAATGCCCAGCGTTTGTGACAGCCTCTCCATGCCCCGATGGAACCACTTTTTGGGAGTGGCTCACACCCACGCCTGTACAGCTGCTTCCAGCGTATTAATGACCAAGAAATACCGTCCTCGCGGTTATTATTATGTATTTTTAATGCTGACTATTTAGCTGATTTGGTGGTGAATCTTTAAAAACATGGTTACGCTTATGGACGCGGACAAGATGGAAGAACAGACAACACAGGGCGCTAAGTTGAACACTCTAAAAAAAGCACGTGCATCTACTTTTCCGCACCACACTCGGAGAGCGGATTACCGCAACTTACGGATGCAGCTCAGCGAATGACGATGCCGAAACGTGCGTTTAGACCAAAAAACGCAGTCTGAGTTGTGACACTAAGCGATGCAAGCGTGACGTTTTGCATTGCTTAATGTCACAACTCAGACTGCGTTTTTTGGTCTAAACAGATGTTTCGGCATTGTCATTCGCTGAGCTGCCTCCGTAAGTTGCGGTGATTGGCTCTCCGAGTGTTGTGCGGGAAAGCAGACTCACGGGCTTTTTTTAGAGTGTAATTATGTCCCCCTGGCCGTATAACTCACTGTACAGACCGCGTTTGTGTACCTTTCGTGTTTTTTTTTTTGTTTTTTTTAAATACGTCTGTTTGAATTAAACACAATGTATAGACGATTGAAAGCGGAGCGACTGACCGCCGCCATGCTTGCGCTCGTGCGCACAAGCCCGCGCAATTGCAAGCTTGCCTAAGCTACGTGGCACGCGCAACCCTGCACGTGCTTCCACGTATGGGACCCCAGTCGGGACGCTATCGGACGTCATGGTGGCGTGACAGTAAGCATTCGCAGATGCTTCACCTCGCGCTAAACTTGTTTCTGCGTGCACGCAGTGCCCACATCTGGTGTGGCTATGGGTGTGGGCAACCCGGGCTTGTCTGTCAGCAGCGCGTTGGCGCATAGTATATTCACTCTTTAAGGTCTGACCAACCTCAAATGATGTCGCTGGATGTGCCTGCGAGGCCGCGAATCAAGCACCACTTGAGAAGCGACCGTCGTCAGACTTAGCACCCTGACCTTCGGTGCTAATTGTTTGAAATGCGCGCGCCGGACACCTATTGCCACTAACGAACCGGGACGACGATACGCGATCCGTCCACACAGTCCACGCCGGAAGTCGTTCAAACGGGGATAGAGCAGCGCCCGATTGAGGAAGTCAAAATGTGACCTCCCGTGATGTATAATGAGGGGGGACGCACGGAAACGTTGTCGCCGACTGCCATCGCCACATTTCGATCTTCGTGTACCGAGGGACGTGCGAAGGCCGCCAAAGGTGGACCTTGTGGTTCGACACTCCGCCTCACGAGGAACGGCAGGGGAATGCTACGAGCTATCCAAGTCAATCCGATACAGTGTCACGCGGCCTTCGGGGGCGGTGCAGGGACGTCACGTTCGCAGCGCTGGACTGGCTGGAATGGCTCGTAGCGTCCGCTGCGGTTCATCCCAAAGTTGAAACGGAGTCTGGGCGCGACACGACGGGACACTGTCATCCCGGGGGGCGTTCCCGTTTCGTGCCCGCGACCGGAGAAGGGACAGCTGCAGCCGTTCGCGGACTGGCTGACGTCCGGGTGAATGACGATTCTGCCGCACAGCGCAGTCACGTGAGGGTCTGACGTGTGCGCTGCGCAGGGACGGCATGCGAGATGCTTTGGTCGGATCTATAGCGTGCCGCCTATCCTGCCGTGCGTGTTCGGCCCCTTTGAAGCGTATAAGTTTAGTTTATTATTTTTTTTTTCTCCACCCTTCGAGGATTTCATTGGTCGATCGAGTCGGTGTCATATGTGAATAATGGATTTTTTTCCCCGCTTGTGCGCCAACTTCGTTCGATACGCTGTATATTCCCGTAAGGCAACGTTCTCGAGGTGTGGGAATTCTTGCCGCGATAGCTGCTAGTTATATTGGTTCTATCAGGTCGGGTTCACTCTCTAAAATGTCCTACCATCCTTTAGCCCGATTTTTTCAACTCGGAGAACCGGTTCCTGCTATCAAGAGAGGGATGGAAACGCCTCGCGGTGTTTCCACCGAAAAAAAAAAAAAAAAAATATATATATATATATATATATATATATATATATATTTTTTTTTTTTTTTCTTTTTTTTTTTTCGGTGGAAACACCGCGAGGCGTTTCCATCCCTCTCTTGATAGCAGGAACCGGTTCTCCGAGTTGAAAAAATCGGGCTAAAGGATGGTAGGACATTTTAGAGCTATATATATATATATATATATATATATATATATATATATATATATATATATATATATATATATATATATATATCTGACATGGCACTGAGTGAGCAGGACGTTTCAGGTGTCATGCCTTGTTTTTCCTCAGTGGCAACACGGATGTGCCGTGCCTGCGTATGCAAAAGCGGTGCGGATTGTATCTCCGTTCAGATGGGACTTGTGTCGCGAAATACCTACGAGGCAGGATTCCCGTACGTTCCTAGTGTCTCTGACAGCTTAAAGGGGCCATGAAACCAATTTTGGGCTGGGATGAATGATTTTAAATTGGGACTCTACTAATCGCATGCCGTTTAGTTGGCCAAACGAAAGAGGGTACAAAGTCAAAAGCCAGCTTTTCGGTACTAACATTTGAAAACACAGCGGACTTTTTTGTACCTTCTTTCCTTCGAAAGCTCTCCGCCTTTTCACTATGATACATCCGCGGTTCCCAAAGCGCGTCAGCGATGCCAACCTGACGTCAGCCGAGCCCAGCTCACGCATTGGACACGAGAACTGCGTCACTCGGACGTATGCGCTCGTCAACAATCAATCCGTCGACGAATATTTGGATTGGCGTTCGTGGCCAATGAGTGCCCTGACGGAACTTACGTCACTGGGGAATGACAAGTTCTATGGTGTGCATAAAAAGCACGTTGGAAGCTAGGAGTCATCGCACCGGTGCCGAAGAATGTCACGACGACGGGATTTCACAATTTCCATTTGAGTTGAGGATTCAAGCTAAGGAGGAAGAAGTAGGAAAATCGTTTCATGACCCCTTTAAGCAACGAAAGGCATGGCCTAGTTGTTATACGCTTCTTGCTTTGTGATTGGTTCTTCGACTTTCTTATCAGCTGGTGCCGCAATCTCGTTGCCTGAGGAGCGACAGTGAGATGCTCGCCACGCCCCGCCTTTCTTAACTTGTCAGCGACGTCGAAAATAATAGGTTCTGCGGTGGTCTGTATTTCAAAGCCACGACTAGGCCCGTGCGTGTGAGGCCCTGTGAAGAGTGAACGTAAAACACGTACACATCTTTGTCGGGGCCTATTTCACTCCAATCGAAACGGGGTCGGCGAATTTTTCCGTATAGCGGAGGAAGCCCCGTATCTCTGCGCTAATTTGGTAAACCTGGCTCTTGCAAGCAAATGAAAGTGACCGGCATAAAAAGTTCTCCCGAACCAGTAAATTCCGCAGCTGTCTCCGCTGTCGTTTTCTTGAGCATAGCGCACGCGGCGCGCTGGAAGCTGGGGTCCACCCTCGCCCGCGCGATCGTTACACTTTTCCTTTCTAGCTCACCATAACGAAGCGAAGAATGTGTCATTTGCGCGTAGATACATACATAGCGTCGGCAGCGTGCTGCATGAATAGAGATACGGCTATGCATGGGGCTAGAAGGGCAGTCGTGGCGATCGCTTGCCTCTCCCATCGGCCGAGAGCGGCATTACGCTTCATGCCTCGTGTGTCCCTATCACCATGGTACCATCTATGAGCTGGCAGCAGCGCCACAACCACAGAGGCCAGTTAATTCCCTGGAAATAGGGTTCTAAACAAAACGAAAAAAAAAAAGACAAAAAAAAAAGATTTAAGAAAATTTAAGGGTTCGTGTGCCAATTTACGGCTGAACATTATCTCTATACAGAGTGTTTGTTTTTAAGCATTTTTGTTAGCATTTTTTTTTTCTAGCCCTGAAGTGCAACGTGGCACTGCTTCCAGCATAGCTGCGGTTTATAGGAATTGAGGAACCGCCCTCGCCCGTGCGATCGTCATTTGGTCACACCTCCCCTTCTTCCATCGTAATACGGCTGAACTATTTGAATCGAAGCGACGATCTGCGCCACCTAGCCACGGGTTAGCGGACGAGCTGACGAGGTGGGCTCAATTCAAAAGAAAGAAAATGACGGCCAGCGCGACACAAAATCTCCAACGCTGTCCAAACCAGCTTGCTCGATTACCTTGGCTTCTTGCAATTCAAGTATAGTTGTTATTCGTGTTTTTATCATTATTGTCATATTATGGGCGCAACAACTGGTCTGAGCGCAAAGAGCCGGCGCGGTATCTGACGCATGGGTGCTTTAATTCAAAATAACGACCTGAGTAATTCGAAATTCCGACCTAGGTGGCTTGCGGGCTTTTGTCGAGCAGGTCGAGGGAGCTCCAGTGCACCTGAAAGTAATTTTTGTATATGTTTAGGCAGCGGTAAGTTAGGATAGCCCCAGGGGGCGTCCAATTTCTCCCCTGTAGATCCCGCCCCCCAATTCGAGCGCGGCTGCTTCGTTCGAGGAATACATGAAACGAAGTAATTCTTTTTTTTTTTTATCTAAATGGTTCGTCAAAACGTATTAATGCAAGCTTCATTTATATCCAGCGGAGACCTGCGCAAACTTCGTCACCATATATAGACAGCGTCCTTGAAGAAACCCGGATTTCGTATATCAGCATTCGATGTGTCGAATTATTCGGAAGTTCGAATACTAGGAATCCGAATATCCATTCGAACGACTCGGGAAATCCCTATTCGATTCGAATTTGAGACTCGAATATTCGCACACCTCTATACCAAGCTTGTAACTGTATAGCGTCATCGCCAAAGCGTCGAGCTCGCGTATAGTGGCATCTGTCAGACCCTGTCTATCCGAAGGCGTTTCCACTGACACGATTTCGGTGTGGGTTAACATAGGCCTCACGCCATATGCTCGTTCCTTTGTCACCATCGGGCGTCGGCTACTTCCCCGGTCCGAGAGCGTTGTACGTACTTCTTTCTTTTTTTTTAAATTTTCCTTCGTCCGATCGGTATCGAGAGTTGCTCCGCGTGTTCAGGCGCAGTATTGCTGGCAGGGCGAGATCGATATTAGCGGACTGCGTTAAGTGCCCTTCCAGAGCGAATGACAACCAAACAGTCCATTTAATGTGTGCCTTCCGTCGCAGCAGCTAGTCTCGCGCTACCCAACTCTTCTGTTGCCGCCGCTCGATGCAGCGCGAACGGTCTCTGTTGCGGGGGAGCGAGCGAGCGCGCTCCATGCGCCATCGATGGGACGTCCCTCGGCGTGGCTCTCCTTTAGTGGTTCGTCTGACGTCATTCCTTCGTTTTGATCTTTATTTTCTTTCTCGCCCGTTTGTGTGTGGGTGTGCTCGGTCCCCGGTTCGGTCAAGCCGCCGACGGGTCTCGTTTCCATTCACGGTCACGGCAGATCGAAGCGTGCGTGCGCGGTGGGGGACCTATTTCGAGCGTGCCGCGACCCTGTCTCTCCCCGAGCCGGAATTCCATTGTAGCCTGTCCATTAGTGAGCCACACGCTGCATGCTGCTGCCGCTGCATGAGACCGGTGCTGTGACCGGATACTGCGCTGTAGCGCGGCCTGTAGGAATTAACGTGGAGAATTTGTCTTCTGGACATTAATAGACTTGAAACACTACATTTTTTCGGAGGGGGGGGGGGGGGGGGGGGGGATCGAGATCTGGGGGGAGGAAATCGTAAAGGTGCGATGATATGTTGTTATTGTAGGTGTTGCACAACTTTTTCTCCCAGAAAATAAGTGGCGTAGGAGAGACGGTGGAGAGAAGACAAAAGGAGGCGCTATGGCAGCGTCCCGGGTACTGCGGGCATCTCGTGGAACACCGTATCATCGAACGCCGTTTCATCGAATAAGTGTACATTTTATCGAACGCCCATTCTTTGAACGCTGTTTCATCGAATCGCTTGACGCCGTTTCAGTGAATTTCGCTTTAACGAATTTCGGAGCATTACAGTGCTTTTTTACAGGTTTTACTCGGACGGTGCACGACAGCATGCGCCCGATGTCCAAAGCCTCGTGTCAAATGCCCCGCGTCAAACGCCCCGCTCTTTTTGCCCCTTCAAAAGCCCTAGTTTCAAAAGCCCATTTGTCAACAGCTCCGGTACCTCAGCGTGCGTTTCAAAATTGTTGTTTTGTTGTTTTTCCTCTGTGTGCTTCGGGGATGGGGACGTATCGCGCGCGGCGGATGACTAGACACATTTGAACACCTTCACTGCCGTTTTGCGACAACTTTTCTTGGCAATGCACTGGAAGGTACAGGCACGCGTTCCCTCTTCCATTTTGAGCGCTGAATAAAGCTGTGCGCGGGCTCTCCTCCTCTCCCCGGTCTGTACTGCCTGGTCGCCGTTTACCCCTTCTATGGGTCATATCACTAGCCACTGCACATGTGCCAGTTTTACCTCCTTCGCCCGAAATTAATAGTTGTATTTTCTCGAAGGTCTGTCGATACCTATTATACTTAATCATATAAAAAAAAAAAAAAAAAAAAAAAAAAAACTGCATCTAAGCGTTACATCAGATTTGTTTTCTACATTTTATAATTTCTGGGGAGGAGTGAGCTCGTCAAGCTGATTTATTTGGTTTTTTTCCCCAAGTTCCCAGATCGCTCGGATGGAAAATAAAAACATCACTGTTAAAAAAGAAAAAAATATATTTAAAACATTTGCATATTTACAGATGTATTTTAGATGTCGCTAAAGCAGCATAAACGTATTAAGACGTTCTGAAGAAACTCGTCCAACTCGAAGGGAACCGTTCCACAAGCATTCCTTCAGTTCCTTGATGCTGTTTGTCTTTCTCGGTCTGCTTTTTGGGTCGTTTGCGAGTCTGACCGTTGTTGGACACACAGTGATACTTTGCGTCTCACCTAATCGTTCTTTAGATCTACAATGCGAAGATGCATGGGTGCGCTCTCCCAAGCATGTGGTTTATTTCCCTGCAGTTAAAAATTGACTTTATTTAATTATTTCTTTATTTCTTGTATATGATGCGATGGTCTAGGTAGGGCGCATCTTTGTCCATCTGAGTCTGAACTGCCTCCATAGAAATTGAGTTAATTGCTGGCGAGTGTGGCGTTCAATGCCGTTAGCCCCAAACTGTACAGGGAGCGTTCACTGGCGGCCATAGCTGTGTGCGCAACTGCTGACCGCGTGCTGACAGCGAGCTTCCATAAGTTCTTTTGCTATGTACATTCCACACCATCAAGATTGCAGGTCGTAGCGGCCTATTAATGTGAGCTCGTTCTGAGCACGCGCTCTAAACGCCGCCCTCAAATATGGCTTTCGATACTTCATCCCCAGGCCTTTTTATGACTCCTTCCCTTCTCTTATTGTTCCCCTCGCATCACACATCAAGTGTAGAGTAGGCCCGAAAGAGATAATGATGAAGCCATGGAACAACGCTGGTCAAAGCGCGCAAAAGGAGTGTAGGACAGGTACAGTGAGGACGGGGCTTTTGGCACGCGGGGATTATAAAACGGGGTTGCGGGGTTTTCGAGACGCGGGCCGAATAACGTGCGGCTTTTACGACAGAGATTCTGCACCTTCCCCCTCCCCTTTCCCACTGAACCACCCTGGAGAACTATTCCGACGACAGGGATTGAAAATGTGGGTCAATAACAGTGTAAAAATAAAATCATGATTTAGATGATTTTTTAAATAAAATAAATTAGATTTATTTGAAGTCACTGTTGCTCGAAAATAGTGATCTTTTTTTTTTTTTTTTACCAAAGGTGCATTTTTAAACATGGCAGATTAATTGAAAAATCCGTCCGATCATTGATAATATTGGACGAAAGTGCTGTAACTTTAAAGCAGTTTAGTGAACAAGATTTTATGAAAGTAAACCTGCCAAATCGGAACAAAAAGAGCTTGATTCTTTAGTGGGTTAAAAAGCCCTATTTGCTTTCTCTTTCCCGTTTCTTGATTTTTATTCTCCACTCTGGCCAGTGTGCTCATCTGGAAGAACTAGTGCGCCGATTGAAATATATATATATATAATTTTTTTTTTTTTTGGGGGGGGGGGGGGGGGGGGGGGGGGAGGGGGGGGTTACGACAAATCAACGATTGTTTATGAAAAATAGCTTTATGAGAGGACCAAGAGGTGTTCCGCAAAAGTTCGTGGGAGCAGGCGACCTCATGACCTGTAGGTCCAACTACTCTGGGAGTTCCTTCTACTGGACCCCGGAGAGAAGAGGCCAACCCGGTGAGGTGGGCGTGCCTCTTTAGAAGAAGAAAATGTGAAAATAACCGAACTTTTTTTTTTTTTTGTCTGGGAATTCCCTACTAAGTTTTCTTTTCTTTTTTGTGTGTAAATATGGTGTAACTATATAAGTTGCACTGTAGTAGCACGAACCATTCGTGGCATTCTTCCCAACCAACGCCGAAGGCCTCATCGGCCAGCCCCTCCTTTTCTGTTACGCTGTAGTTCCGCTTGTGGTGTGGAGCGTTCGACTATACTTCGTTTCAGCTTCCATCCGAGCGCAGCCAAAGGCTGAGGGACGGTTCGCAACTTCGAGAAGAGCATTCCTACGCACCACAAAGTAGTCCGCAAAATATTTTTTCTTCTAAATAACTGTTTTGTGTGTAAACAGTGCACAATATTCCAGATATCTACTGCTAATAATTATTTGCTACTAAAGGAATTAAATATCTGAAGTTTATGGTTTTATTATTATATGTAAATGCATGTGGTTTGGTGAAAGCACATACATCCGCTGGCAACACGGCTGCAGCGCTCAGTTTTTCTGTGTGATTTCGTTCCCGTAATGGCCGAAAAATGTGCTTTGCTGCTTTTCTCACCGAGTCGATTCAAAACGTCCTTTCGTAAAGGCACGCAAACGGCCGCGCGGCGCCCGTTTGCGTCGCTCATGTTGTGACGCTGTGACGTGGCGCCGTGACGTCACAACACTCCTCCCTGCCGTTCTCACTCTGTCAGGGACTGTTGGCCACCCTGACGCTCCATACATTTTGGCTAAGGGGCCAAATCGGGGACCACATGTCGCAGTCTCGAGGGCCTTAAGAAAGATAAGACGATATAAACGGGGTAATATTCCATAAATAAACCTAAATGCATATTTACATACGAAAGTTTAAACTAGAGCAAAAATTAAAATCTATGAGCTAGATGAATACGGATGCTTTATTTATTTTTAATTCACTATGTCGCTAATTATGACCCTACAACATAATTGTAACGAAAGTAGAAGCCTGGGCGGGTTGGTATGACATACTTAAAAGGTTAAAACAGCGCAAAAAACGACGTACAGGGTAAAGAAGGACACAGACAGAGCGCTGACTCTCAACTAAATTTTTACTGAACTCAACGATGCAATATATAGGCACAATTGAGAACAAAAAGAAGAAAATCAGCCTGAAAACCACCCAAAACAAAAGCACGAAAAACGAAGTATCGCCTCTAAAAAGACAAACAAAAGGCACGCGCTAAAACCAAGCTAAACAAGTGGCCAGAAAATGAATCTCCTTCCTTGATAAGGCAACAGAAGGGCTGCTGACACACATGACACCCAATCTTTCTATTTCTAAAGCCTCCAGAATTTCACGCGTCAGCTGGTCCCGGTGACGTTTAACGACCTCGCACCCTTTGGAACTGAGGCTGGCGTCTGCAGTCACGGCAATGTATGCCAAGGTGACCGGAAACCCTCGAAGAGACGTTGGAAGCATGTTCCCTTAGCTTGTCATTGAGACAGCGACCTGTATGGCCAACCCTCCGTCGTTTTTTGCGCTGTTTTAACCTTTTAAATAATTGTAACCCAAACAACTCGCCAGAAATAAATTAAATCGCGAAGGTGCTTGTGCGTGTTCACACAGGTCAAAAGAATAATATGAATGGTAGGTCTGGCAATAACAATCTGCAATAGTTACGGCACAGGACACTAAGCGGAATATATGTGAGAACGCAAAGTAATTTTAACATAGGGAAGTTAATAAAGAGAAGTCTACGAATAGAAACGCTGGTGATGACAATCTACAATGGGCCTCCTGCGTTACCCAGGGGGCGCTGCGAAAAGGGACTTGTTAGGACTTGTTTTGGGTATACTACAAATTTTAGCGTCTCAAACTGTCACGCAAGCAGAAGCGTGCCTGCTCTGGTGCGGAGCGCGAGATCACGATGAAAATACAAAGAAACCGCAAAAATTCGAACGCCGTCAAAGCTGAGAGCGTGAGCCAAGAGATGCCTTTTCACGCTTTCCAAAATAGATATGAAAAAGAAGAAAAAAAAAAAATGAAAGCGTCGCGACACAGGTGTTCTGACGTCACCACCCAGAGATAAGAGACGCGTGCCCATAGCGGTGGTGTCGTGAATTTGGCACTTTCGATTGTCTTGCAACGTTGAGTCTGGCCGATTTCTGGCGTCCAAAGGTGTGTTTTTCGTTCTTCAGCACCACACAGAATTAAAAAAGCTCAACCAACGTGCCATAAGTTGTGCGAGGCTGAATAAGGTGAGCTTGTATTACCGAAAATGAGGGCGCTACAGTTTGTTCAAAGCTTCAGCGCAGGAGTCCTATAGATGATATGTCGAGAGCATAGAGTTATTATAAGGTACGCTAGAGGTTCAAGTGCACCGCTAGTGTGCTGGCGCAAATTGAAGCAGATCGGAACCAGTCGAAAATTGACTTCCGGTAATGCTTTTCTATGGGTAAAAGTGAGTGCATTTTCTCCCTACGCTCGATCATAAGAGCAAATATCCCGAAAAATTCGTACGTACTAGGTAGCTTGGAACATTTCTCAGTCAGGCCGACGAAATAATTGGTCAGCTACGGTGTTTTTCTTTCGAATTCATCGCATTAAAAACGGTGCTAAAACGGCTTCGTACGAGTATTTATGTGCACTGTCGGACACTTTTAGCGCGAACACGACGTCGGCGCTTTTCAGCATGAGGGATATACGTGCCAAACGAACGAAGGACATCTGGAAATTAAGGGAGACGGCAAGAACTACGCAGTAACACTGGATCAGTAACTACCCGTGCATGTACGATCAAAATAAATTGAAGGCCACGTAATATATTCCGATTTTAAATAAGTAAGTACCCCTTTATTCTTTCTGCTCTGTGCGAACTTCTACGTTCAAAATACCACCAGCACGATCGAAATCTTTGAGAACAAGTGCCCGATAAAAGCTGCCCGGCAGAGAAAACAGTACGAAGACACACCTTTCATAGCCCATATGCTTTATTATATACGTTTTGAATGTTTTTTATCCGCTCATGTACGACGGGGTCATTTTCATATAGTGACAGGACTGTCATATTAGTAATATATAAGCGTCACCGGAATGCTGGCGAGCCTTGAACACTCTCTATATTCCTTTCGGTTGTAAATTTCCTTTGAATCGTCGCTTGTTTTTACATACGTACTGCAGAACACACGTTTGGGATTGAAATGTTGCGAAGTTACACATCGTTCACTAATGAAGAAAAATGCGCTAACTAAAGCAATTCGGTAAGACCCAAATAACCAAAGTGTACGTTCCGTGTTATTTTTCGGCGAAGAGGCAAAATGCACGCGCGTTTTCCCATAGGAATGCACAGGAGCACCGCAAAAGTAGACTGGTTGCTGTCTGCTTCAATTTGCGTCACGGAAGTCGCATAGACATTAGCGCCAGTTGAACCTTTAGCGTACATTATAATAACTCTATGGTCGAGAGAACCTTCGTTTTTATGCAGTTTTCTCTCATTCTTTCGGATATCTTCGTTTTGCCTTTAATGCGGGTCGCAACGCCGTCTTTTTTTTTTTTTTTTTAAGTTGCGTTTATTTTTGTGTTGATATAGCAGCGGAGTGAGGGCCGAACGCCACTGGACAGACCGCGGCCATCCGCAGAGACACTTGCTTTAGCGTATTCTCCACATGCCAGCTAGCAAACACACCCCATCAACCCCCCTCCCCCCCCCCCCCCCCCCCCCCCCACACACACACACAAACACACGCGTCGCGCCGTCTTTTCGCATGGCGCGAGTTTGGCTCGTGCAGGCTCTCTCTCTCTCTTTCTATATATATATATATATATATATATATATTTTTTTTTTTTCGACACTCGAGTGTGTATTTCGATGGCGTATATTCGGGCAGGCGTTCTTTCGGCGTGACGGAAATTCGAATGAGCAAGGCGCGCACGACCCCGAACGCGGCGATGACGCCAGCGCGGCGCTCGCTCGCGTGTCTCCCGAGCATGGTGACTCGTGAGCGTCGAGAGCACTCGGGAAGCGTGTTGTTGTGTCAACACTCCCGGCGCTTTCCCAACGGGCGCCACGTGACTCTGGCGGAGAGTGTGGCGCGTTGCCAGCTGGAAAGCTCTGGCGTCGCGAGGCGGCCCGCTTATTTCTCTCGGAAAGCTTCTTCGTTTGTTGATACATAGTGTCATGCGGTGGCAGTTCTGATTGAGAACTCGCAGACCTGCACGCGATGCGCGGCTCGTTAATGAACGGGCAACTGCATTATACAGAGTGTTCGGAGATTAGCGAAAACAAATAATGGCCGAACTTCCGGGGGCAGTATGTTACTTCCGGTTGACTGTTGCTTTGCGTACTTTAAAAGTCTCGCCACCGAGGACTAACCGCGGTAACTCCCGAAATGTACTTATACGGGATCGACACGCCTTCCTGACCCCTCGGGTAAAAAGAAAGAGTGCACTTGTTCCCCCAAAGAAATGACAAGTCTGCCGAAGGTATCGTGGGCGCATCTTCGCGATTACCTATTCGACTCGCCTGGTCCATATACCCGAGAATGACATAAAACCTACAAATCTCTAAACGCGTTCAACTACTTCGTGAACGGCAAGGCATCGGGTGCCGAAGATACGCGCCGAGCTTCCCATCAGAGGTCGCCGAGCCGGGTCTTGGTCAGAAAGGAGAAGAGCCTCCCCCTTTCCTCGAATGGAGAGGAGGAATTGAGGGAGAGTTTCCTTCTTTTTGGCTGCTCATCCGACAGGAAGTTGCAGTTTCGAATCATAGCGACCGCCAGTACGGCGTGCAAATTCGTCTGCTTTTTGCGCCCGTCGTTCGTTTGTTTTAAGATGAGCTGGCGGGCTAGTTGGTTCAACTTGGTTGTCCATCATGAGTAAATATAGCGCAAAACAACAAGGAAGGAAGGACGAGGTAGACAGGAAGGGCGCTGAACTGACAACTGACATGTAATACATTCTATAGAAAAAGAGAAGAAAGGAAGTTCTAGATGTTATCGCTTAAAAGAAAGAAAGAAAAGAACACTCTCAGAGGCGTTTGTTATACCTAGAGCCACTCTATATGGCAGCGTAGCTGCCAGAGTAGCGACACGACGCAAAATTATCTAGATGCACGACGTCGGAAGCGCTGATAGTGATCTCCATTTTGGGCCTGGGAATTTGCCATGGTTACCGTGCTTCTAGCGACGCCGGGCGGCAACCTTTGTAGTCTAGTTGATATCTCCATTCGTTCATCGAAAAGTGGTATAAGACGCTTGGCATCATGGTATACGGCAAGAACCTCTGGAGGAACGGTGCCTGTTTTTTCTGAAAAGTGAGACGATTTGCAGCCTGGGGACTGTCGGGCGACGAGAGCTGCTATGGTATATCGTACGTGCACGGACAAGGCGAGTGGTTTAGGCGCCGCCGGGACGGCGGCCGCTTCGTGGGACGAACGTACCGTCCTAGTACCTTCGGACTTCGCTCCGATGGAACAAAATCCGATTACGCCGGCCACAACAGAACGATTGGCTCGGGACATGACTGCTGCTCGACTGCGCCATAGTGAGCGAGTATATGTTTAGCATCATACTTCTTCAAGACCCGATCATCCCTTCAAGATGAGATTTTCTCACCGACTGGTGAGGCGCGACATCGTCGGGGTTCAACCAAGAAGGACGGCATGGTGGTCTCTAGGGAATCGTTGACGCCATCAAAAGAGACGGACGCCGGATATGAGGTGTTCTTGCCGACAGGCCAAATGGTCGTTCGGAAGTTTACCGGCATTAAAAGAGTCAGTATTTTTATAATAATAATAATAATAATAATCTTTATTTGCTCAGGAGAGCCGCGGCACCGCAGAAAGGCAACAGCCAGTACCAAGGAGGCCCGCGGTGCCGCATCTAGTGAAGGGGATTATGTGATGATGTAATATACAAGATGAGAGTGCTTATGATGAGGATATGTGCGTTAGGCCTAATAGCATTCGTCGCGGTTGTGGTCTTCGCGGTGCTGTCATTGGCTCCTTACTTCTAGCAGGCCAGTCTCGAACACCTGGAGTGGGCTCCTCGCGTGTCCGACTTGCATAGTAGCCGGCCGAATTACCGGCGACGCAGGGAATCCATCACCCCCGCGGGCGGGCTCCAGGGGTTGTCGCCGGTGTTGGCCGAGCGGCGGTCTTTACGAAAGCGGGCCTTGGAGTCTTTCAGCCTGCGGTCCAGCTTGTAACTGAGCAGCCTGAGCACCATGTCTATCGACGACATGGTCTGTGCCACTGGTCCGGCTGGCTTTCGGACGATCGAAAAGACACGTCTTACGCCCAGTTGGCTTCTTCTTCCTTACCTGTAATCCTCAACTCAAAAGAGAACTGTGAAATCACGCAGTCGAGACATGCAAGGGCACCGGTGCGACGACCCCAAGCTTTCACCGTGCTTTTTAAGCACACCGTAGAACTTGACATTCGCAAGTGATGATAAGTTTTGTCAGGACACTCATTGGACAGGAAAGCGAATTCAAATATCCATGGACGAATCGATTGCTGACGAGCGCATACATCGGAGCGACGCAGTTTTCGTGTCCAATGTGTGATTTGGGGATGGCTGATGTCATTTTGGCCTTTGTAGGCATTGTAAAGAGGATATTTGGAACCAAGCACATTGACATTAAGGAGCACAAAACGGGCCCGGCTACAAAAAATAAATATTACACTCGTAAGAAATAAACACGTCTGTAACTTGTTAATTACAAAGACGAACACACCTCTGAGCATCTAAGTTTAATAGTATGTGTTATGCATTGTTATATAGCAGGACATTTCATATACGTCATTTGAGCAAACGCCAGTTTTTCACTTGAAAAACAAACCAAAAGACACTGCGATCAAATGCAAGCTATTGCCACGAAAGCAAGTTATACCAAAATCTTCAGAACTGCCAATTTGTAAAATTGCCGATTAGTAAAAAAGGTTAAAGATCGCAGGAGCTTCCTCGCTAAAAAATGCTGTGATTATTCGGTGACCCAGGGCTGAAACAATTTCTGCTAGGTCCTACACGCGCCGTATACCTTTCGTTATGATTCTCAGAAATTAAGACTTTCAAAGGAAGCTAGAAAAATGCGAAAATCGTATCCTAAAAGCTATGTGGAGTGCAAGTTCGTCTGCTTCTTTTTGCAGGGGTTGTGGTGACGTCAGAACGCCGAGATCTGAGTGGCTCCGATTGAAGGATAGTGGGTAGACCTAAAAGCAAGCTGCCTTGAGGCCTACCCACTATTCTTTATTCAGAACCAATCAGAGCTCGGCGTTCTGACGTCACCACAACCCAGACTTGTACCGTACGCATTACAAGTAATCAAATTACTTGTAATCGATTACTTTTTAGAGTAATTTTGTAATCAGTTGATTACTTTTATTAGGCAGTAATCACAAGAGTAATCTGATTACTTCTTGAAGTAATAAAATTACTTGTAACCGTTACACTTTGTCCACGGGACCCCCCCGCCCCGGCACACGCCTTTTTTTTTTATAAAATGACAAAAATTAAATTTACTTTTTTTTTTTTTTCGAACGGAAAAAAAGAAAGATTTTTTGCGGAGCTGTAGGAAACGAGGTCAATCTCTTTCTATGTACAGTTTTTGTGGATTGCCTGTTTTTTTTTTTTGTTTTTTTTTTTTCGAGCTGGAACTGGAAGGGGGAAGCCCCAGGGAAGCCCCAGTGCGTGACAAAGGCCATTCAGGGCGAAGTTTGAGGAAGCAGAATGAAGCTTTGTGAGTTCGTCGTTGAAACTAGCCCCCTCACGCACACACACACAGAAATAAAAAAAAATTAAAAAATACTGCTTAGGGTACCTACTCGCAGCCCGTAGGAAATAGGAGGTAGTGAAGTTCGTTTTGTGATAAGGCAATCGACGGGGTGCTGATGCACACAGCCCCACGAGACGCAATTGTTTGAGATTCGTACAGCTCGCGTGTTCTTTTGGTCCTTAAACATCTTAGGATTTTGGTATGGCTAAACATTGCGGTGCACATACAATCCCTTATATGTATTGCGAGGTGGCCGGCTGGTGACGACCTCAAGGTTAAGGCATGCTCTCGTAAGCGATCATTGATGCATCGGCGCGTTTGTTTAACCGCCAAACGCGCCCATGTGTTTTAAAGCAATATCTTTATGGGCTACACTTTGCAGGGATTTCGTCCTCGTCCCTTGTCGTCGAGGCGCTCGCGGGAAAAATGGATAAACCCTTCTTTTCTCCCCTCTTGCCGCGAGGAGAGGGTAGTCGGGACTTCCCGTCCGCCGTGCCGCGCGCCGAGAGCGAAGAGGGAAGTTCTGGGGGCGTCTCGCCAAGAATTGCGCAACCAAGGGAGATTCACCGTGTCGTCTGCTTGAAATACTTGTTTTCAAGCATTACCCGCGTTATGCGAAATTCTCCTTTGGCAGTATCCAATCGCTACGCGCGCCCACGTACCAGGATTTTGATTCGTGGGAGGAGGAGGAGGTGGTGGTGGTGGTCCCAGGAGAAAGTGCTGTATGAGGGGGAGGGGGAGAGGAGGTCCCAGCAAAATTAAAGATTTCGGAGATGGGGGGGGGGGGGCGGGCCCCATTCGCCCCCCCCCCCCCCCCCCCCCCCTGGCTCGTGCCTGTAATGTTGGACGGTTTAGAAACTTCCACAGCGCTTACCCACTTACGTCACAGATTACTGGTGGTCGTCGGTGGCATCCACGACGCCAACCACGACGGATATCAGGATTAACCCCGCTGCACCTCCGCCCCGGTCGCTCGACCGTTTTCGACCGGAGCGCTTGGCTGCTTTGTCATGACGCGTTCCCTGCGCGTTGTGGCTGTGGCTTGTGGCTGACTACGGGGGAGGCTCGGGAGTCCGAGCCCCGCCCCCCGCCCCCCCCCCCCCCTTCCTTCAGAAAAAAAAAAAGAAAAAAGGAGTCTTTTGGGAAAGGAAGTATACCTCGGGCTTCGGAAACCGCAGCGCACAGGACAAAAAAAAAAAAAAAAAAAGGGGGGGGGGGGGGGGGGGTCTAAGATGGACATTTCGTTCGCTTCATCACTTCGGTTAGTTAGTCTTGGGGACAAGGACACCACAGTGTCCTTGTCCCAAAGGCAGGATTTGTATACATGTGTCCCTGCCCGTTTGGTTGCCTTAGCATCTCGGCGTGGCAGCAGCAGGTCAAGTTATGACGGCGCAAATTTTGCGCGCGGGAAAAGCGTCTGTACTACCTCTCTCGGCGCCTCTGAGCAACATCGCGCAAACCTTCAATGTGCTCACTGTCACATCCGGCTCGTGTTTCGAGCCGATGGAATGGCGGGCATCGCTCGCTTCGTCGGAATCGTCTTTTGTTTTGGAGAGGAAACCGGCGGAGGAATGACATACGATAGGGAGCCGTGGAGATGAGCCCGCACCAGAACAATCGAAGCCTGTGAACAGTTCACGTAACGTCGTCACACTCACATGGCGCCAGCTCAACGGCCCGACGCCGAGCGTCCTTCGACGCATTGACACGGAGTTCTGCCGAACGATGACGCTGTACTTACGTCCAATCGATCCATTTCACTGGGACGGCGTCCAAATGCTGCAGGCTTCGATTATTCGAGCTCGTGTTGGCTGAGCGCGGCGAGCCTACGGATTAAGAGAGCGTTCAACTGGTTGATTGGGCAGGTGCGATCAGATTTCAGTCTGTGTTGCTGGCCACAGACGCAAATTATGAACGTTATATATATATATATATATATATTATTTGTTTTTTTTTTTACTAAAACCCACTAGATCGTGAAGCTTGGTGTGTGCATGAAAAAAGTTGTGCAGATTTAACATTTTGTTTAATTTTTGTGTTACGGCCCCTTACAGTTAGCTCGTCGCACGACAGCGGAGTAAAAATTTGTTTTTCGTAATATTTGGCAGTACCACCGAAAATTTCTCAGTTCTTTTGAACCTCTCGTTGGACGCCCCTTCTAAGACCCCCCCCCCCCCCCCCCCCCCCCCCCCCTCTCCCGACTGCGTGCGTGGTGGTGCAAACAAAGCATAATGCAGAGCGAGGATCTCGTGCCTGTGCCTCTGATAGCACTGCCATGGCACTGCACACAACTCGTGAGATGGAGTATGCGCCTGCATCCTTCCGTGCCTCGTGGACGGGCGGGGCTCGATTAATTTTCGAATTTGACCGCCGTCGGCTTTCGGAATCGGCAGACGAGAAGGGAGTTGGATCGGTCGTGTAAACAATCTATGCAAGTCAGCAGTGCGCTGTTTTGTTCGCTAAAACCGCTGTGTTCATTTATCTTTCTAGAGGCCTCGTCTCATTACGCGGTCGAACGAGAAAAACATACTCGCGGACGCATCAGATGCATCTTGGCGAAGACATTTTTACGCTTGGGCGTTACCAAATATAGCCACGAAGATTGAAGATTGCTCGCGTCTCCAAGCAAAAGCTACCCGATGTCAGTCGGAGCGAAAGGCGCGACGTGATGCGCCAAGTGCGAGTCGATCGTGCCGTCTCCGGAATGCCCGAATCTCTGTGCTACCCGTGCAGTTTGAGGAGCAAGATAGCCTTTCTGTGACTGAGACTGCGCGGCCACTGGGGCGCGATGGAGTCTCAACTGGAGGTGCAGAGGATTGAGCGATGTCGGCAACACCGACCACCATGATGTCGACCCAGTCGAACGTCACCCGTTGACGCAGTCCAGAATTCGCCGGCTGTAGACGCCGCTGACAATCCGCCACCGCGATCGACGCCAGTAGGCGACCTCGACAACGAAATCAGTCTTGACAACGCAGAGGAAGCGCATGATGAAAATAGCCAGTTCACTACAACGCCAGGGAACGTCAGCAACCTCTAGACGACACTCGACTTGAGTCGAAGTCCTTGTGCCCCCGACGACGTTGCACCAACGTACCCTCCTGATTTCTCTAGGGACCTGACGCAACACGCAGTATTCAAGATGCGAACTCCTACCACGGCCCGCTTTGCGGTGACCTGTGCGGTGCTCTGACTAAAAATCCAACGAATAATAAATTAAGTTCCGGGACGGCAACTTTCCCTGCAGGGGAGATGGTGTAACGGGGCGTTTGGACGAAGAATGACGAAGCGCGACTGTTGGGAGGAGTGTATACGTGCTCGTGCAGAAATGGTGAACGCGGAGTCTAACTTTTTAAAGGGACCGTGCAAAGATATTGTGTAGGAGTGTTTCTCACTTTGCACAAGCTTATTGGAAGTAGAGGGACCTAAGTATACTCGCACGCAAAGCTACTGACCGAGAAGTTTCTTTGTCGCCGCGTAATTTCAAGGATAAAAGCGGACGTTTTCTTTCAGTCTCTTCTTCGCAAAACTTGATGACAAAGTTGTGACGATAGCATTGTTCGCGATGTCACCAATGCGATCCCCAGGATTTCGTCTTCAAGCTTTGTGATCAACGTTACTAGATTAGCTCAGTTACGGAACTGCCCATAGATGCTGCTTGCACGATTCCGGCAGTGTGCGCAGTGCCCAGATATTATTTGCATAGGCGCACTGTTTTAACATTGTGACCGTGTCTGTTCCCCGTCTCTCTGTATAGACGCTGTACAGCAGTTGTGCATGGGCGTCGCCACAACTGACCTTCAGTTTTTGTTTCCGCTTATTCCATTTTCTTCACTTCGTCATGATCATAGCAGTCCAGGTTTTTGCCATCTTAGATTCCATTGTGTCCTTCTTCCCAGCATAGGCCTTTCTGGAGGCTCGTCAACACCCGTTCCAGTGGCTCGGTATCTCCGTAAAACAAAAGAAGGTCAGCAGTGGCGGCTGTATTCTGGCGCGTGTGTAAAGCCTCTATAGTAAACGACGCAGTTTCTTCAAAAGTAGAGCCGCTTTTAAACGATGAGTATGGCGATGTCGAACCCGCAAGTTGCGATAGGGCAGCCTTGTCGTGCTTAGGCGGGCGATGACCTGTGGAATTTCGACTGGGAGCCTCGTTCAGTAGTATGCAGGGAGTTCAACCGCATGGACGGGGCAGCATCCTTTGTAAAGCACGGACGATATCTTGCGACTTCGATAACCTATACGTTTCTCAAATGGGTAATATGCCTTACGATGTTTTTTTCCCCTTATACGGAGTTGCAGTTCACAAACCACCGATTGAGGCTGAAGTTCTTTGGCCCCGATCAAAGCTCGATCAACTCCGAAAAAATAAAAAAAAAAGATTAGGATCTTTGTGAACAGAAAATAATAACACTTTAGATCCTTGCCTCGGGGATTTATAACTTCTCTTGCAGTGATGCGCGAAGCAGCTATAGTGTCCTTCTTGGTCTTCATTTATGAACGAAATGGCCTCACCAATTGTAGCCGGCAAGTGCATTAAATACTGAGCGAGTGAGACCACAGGTTTAACGCGATGGGACATTAGCTTTACGAAAAACGAGGCTTGGTAAGAGGTGGGGTTCCACTCGGGGAGGCTCGGCGTAGGAGTGCGTCCTGCCATATAGCCTCCTATATTCTGACAAAGCCTGGCAGATCGTCACGAGACGCGGCCGCCGAAATGGAGAAGGTGGTGCGGCAGACAACGAATGAGAGGAGAGCCAGGTGACTGGCGCCCCGCTGCGGCGAGAGGCCGAAACGCAGCGTCTCGTCGCTGCCACGAGACGCTGCGGCGAGACGCGAGGACCCGAAGGTATATTTCGGGCCCTCGCCGCTGCTGAAGCTGTGCGCTGACGGGTCTACTTACCCGCAAAACACTCAAAGAGCCAATCTCTAAGATCTACGCAATCAGCTCAGCAAATGATGAGGCGGAGCATCTGTTTAGACCTAAAAATGAAGCCTGCACTGTGGGATTACGCAATGCAAAGCCTCATGCTTGCATTGCGTAATGCCACAGCGCAGACTTCATTTTTAGGTCTAAACGGATGTTCCGCCTCATCATTCGCTGAGCTGATTGCGTAGATCTCAGAGATTGGCTCTTTGAGTGTTTTGCGGGTAAGTGGGCGGGCAGGTATTTCTTAGATAGTAGCGGTTGTTGTTCTGAACTACTACTCTGGTTTTAAAGCTAATTGTCATGTCGTACGAATCATGTTCAAATTTCTAGTGCTCATTGCATACAATTTTGCTCAACTTCAGATGTCCCTAAGGGCTGAATTCTAGTGCCTCTTCTGTTTCTGATATTTGTAACCGATACAACCTCATGTGTCAAAAAAGCTGCGCTCTTACTGTTTGCGGATATTTTTAAGATTTTGCGCGTTGCTGGTCCTCTTGATTGCAATGCTCTTCAGCACGACGTAAATAACATACTGCAATTGTCTTTGGAAAATAATTTGCTACTAAATCCTCCCAAAACTAAGGTTCTCTCTTTGAGCAGACGACACGCTGTTATGCCTTTTACTTACCCTTTGGGGGAACTCCAACCCAATACGGGGCCACTTGACGTGACATTACTTGTCAGCTTGTCTTTGCACCATAACGTCACGTGACCACGTGACACATGATTAATCAGATATAGTGCCAATACAAGAGCGCCGCGAAAGCCCACAATTTCTCTTTGATTGATATTCGGTAAATGCCAATTCGATCACTTCATAGAAATATAGCTGTCAATTTTTATTTCTCAAACATTCATTTTGTAATAAATAAATTAAAGAATTGCCGTGAACCGTTTTGAACCGGTTATTGTTACTCTCTATTTTTTTCCTGTTCAGTTCCAAGATGGCGGCGAAGATTTCGGTTCGGTTCGGTTCAGTTCCGGTTCTGCTAAAAATAACGGCTCGGTTCCGGTTTTCGGTTCGGTTTGGTTCCGGTTCGACACTCTGCGCCTGACCACAGCACCACTTTTGACGTCGAGAAGTGGCGGCACGTGGAACGCAGAACACTCGGCACATCTAAGTAAATTAATGCATAGCAGCAAAAAAAAAAAAAAAAACATGTTTGATTGTTATTGAAGGTTTTCCATTGCCGAGACTTGGTCCGGAGTGCGTTCGAATTTTTTTACACTCACGAAATACTCTCTTTCTCTCTCTCTCTCTCGCGCGCGCGCACGCGCGCGCGTGAGAGAGAGAGAGAGAGGGAGAGAGTGTGTTTGTGTGTATCTCTGTGAGTGTATGTTCTTTTTTGCCGCACCTCGTGCAACGAAAGAATCGAAAAGAGTGGGATGTCTGTGAAAGGTCGGGGCGAATCGTTTGCTTGCTGTTTGTTTGGCACCATGTGCCAGAGATTCTACATATACCTCAACGTAAACCATATGGAAAGTAGGCCGTTTGGCGCGGGTTACGGATCGTGCTATCCTCATCCCATCTGAATTTGTTCGCTCTTATTGGTACTTGCGTACTTCGTATGCGGCCTCGGGGCAGTCTTTGCACCTGCATCCGGCTCTCAATCCACATGTTTACCAAAACGGCGCCGCGCCTGTTCGAACCGCACACACACGATAACGGAATTCGAGAGGGATTCGTGTTCGTAAAACAGGATGTTTGGTTCGCTGTCGGATGCGGAAAAGTCAGCAGGAAGCCAGCAGCAGCGATGACATTTTGAATCGCTTTTGGATAAGTGTTGACAGATCGACAGGCCCCTGGTGCAGGTTTAAACCTAGCTCCGGTTGTGCGGTCTGTATTGGTGAGGAATACTCACGATGAAAGTGGCGATGATAACTTTTTCAAAAAATGGACACCGTTTCCGCAAGTACAGAGAAACCCGAAACTTCATTCGATATGGCGAGTTTTGGGTTTTTCGTAGACAGATGACGCAGCATACCACCCCAATGAATACCGGCTTTGTTATATGTACTTTGTTTCACCGTAAGTAAAGGCCCGTTCACACTCTTGCGACCGACTTCGACCGAGAAAGACCAGACCGGCTTTTAAGCCTCTTGCGACTTCTTAGGACCAGCTCCGCTGCATCGCATCCGGTCCTAAGAAGTCGCAAAAGGCTTAAAAACCGGTCTGGTCTCTGTCGGTCGAAGTCGGTCGCAAGAGTCGAAGGCTATAGAAGACGTACAAACACAAACGCACATAATAAAGTACTATGGCGCATTCACTGCGCTTGGTTGGTTGAGCCGGTTGATGCCCGCGCGGAAGAACGGCGAACATATAGTGATGTTGCACCAGTAGGCGCTGCTTGATTCGTCGGCTACGCTCTTGCTTACGGTGAAACGGGCTGCCCTCTTTCTTTCTCGCTCTGTTCAGTGTATCGTGGTAGATGGTAAATGCTGCGGGAGCAAGGGCATTCCCATAAATCGTTGCGGGCTGCGCGCGTGGCCGGTTTTTGCAACTGGTCAACTCGCCTGTTGCATTTTTTTTTGTTTTTTTGTTTTGCACCCTTGTCATTTGCTGGACTCTCTCTGTTCACTCCAGCGATTGGATTTTCGCAGAAGTACGCAATAATGGACATCTTGCCAAATCGAAGCGATATTAGCGGCGTAGTACCGCGCTAAGCATCTTGAGTACCCTTTGGCCACAGTTTCGGTATCGATTTGCATCTTGCCACGACCAAATACAGGGCTTGCATTTTCGAATATGCGACTTTCCTTAAATTTTTAATGATGTAGGTGTTGTCTACCAATACGGCTAAAATACTGGGGCACGTTTTTTGTTTTTATTGGGAGGCTCCCGACGTGCCAGAGTTAGTGCACGTGTAAACAGGACTACGAAGGCAGATGGAAGAAGAACTATACTGTGCCGGCCATCCCGTTGTATCTTCTCCTCAATGGGCTTCTTAAAGTTTCCATGAGCCGGGAGGGTCACGCTGCACTCTAGACAGGCCGCCCAAAAGGTACGAGACGTGGCCCGGCCGTACCAGGGGCGGATCCAGACCTCCATTTTGGGGGGGGCGGTTCCTCGGCGTAAAACGGGGGGGGGGGGGGGGGGGGAGGGGAGTGTTTATATTTTTTGTGGAGTCATCGTTTTTACTAAACTCTGATAACATAATATAGATCTTGAGAGCTTTTGTATCGGTTTACCTGTAGGGGATGAACTCTTTGAACTTTCTGTGGCTATGCACACCAAGGCACACGCTCCCGTACTTTTGACTGCATAGCCTAAGAAAGCTGGGCATCTGGCCAACGCAATGTCTCTGCTCGTGCGGAAAATCACGTGCAATTGCAAGCTTACCAAAGCTATATTCACGTGCAACGCCATACGTGCCTGCTCGTATGGGGCACCAGTCAGGACGCTACACTGTAGCGTCCTGACTAAATTTGACCGTAGAATTTACGGTCAAATACCAGGCAGCTGATGCTGCCAAACTTGTACAGTAAAAATAACGGTGCACTGTAAATCTGGTTTACGATAAATTTAAACGGGGACCGTAGAAATCTACGGTCGGCCTTCAAATTTGCGGTAAAAAAAAATTTACAGCGCGCCGTTATGTTTACGGTGCAATTTAAACGACGAGAAAGGTGGTAGTATTCAGGTTCATAACATCATTGTATAGTGATGTTATGAACTCAATGATGTTATGAACCTCGACTGAACCAAGCACGTTTTGAAGGCTTTCAGCAAGTTGGCCGAACATGTATTGTTTGTACAAGAAATGCCGACGTTGAAATTCATAAATGGTTTTTTGAACTGTTGATACCGGCATAAGAAGCGTTCCGTTGAACTTCAGGTACAAAAAAAAAAAACAAGGTCGAATTTAGGGCCTTCCTTTTTTCTCCTGCAGACAGAGACATTAACACGTCGTAGTTATCATTAGGGGATTGCATCACGTTAACAGCACCGTCTTCATTAGAATCCGCACTAGTCGACCGAGTCGAAGAGTCCTCAACCTGAAGCGGGACTGCAGGCGATGCGCCGTCGCCCAAGAAACCCGTCACTCGTAAATGCGCCCAGTTCAAATGTGCCGTGATCGAACTATGATTTCACACCTTCTGACAGTTGGAGCACGAACACGAAAACAAAATGCTGTCGGTGATGTGGCCTTTTAAATGTTTTAGCAAAGCCTCCCTTGTGTGGCACTCCTCTAGGCATGGTGGCAAAGTGCACTGAAAGCTTTCCAAACTCCTCGAAACAAACCAAACTTCCCTTAGGCGTACCAATGCCTATGTCTTCTCAAAATATGACACCTGAGAGCATCATACGTAACAAACTGGCGACAGCATCCTTCGTCCACACACTGAAGAATTCGAAAGCTGAAAACGTGCTCATCGAATTGCACAACCATCAAGCGTGCTTGAACAGAAACTACAAATTCTGCAAGTAAACATCTTTTAGAGTGTTGTATTTATGCCACCATTACATTATCCTTGCCAATCAAGCAGCAGATTGATAGTGAAATACCTGCCTCGAGTATCCAGTTGCCTTCCGCTCCAAATTTTCAGGTGCACAAAAATCCGGGAATGCCACAAACGAACGAGGACGAAATGGCGCGGAGACGGGTGGGAAGGCGGGAAAATGAACTGAACGTCAGCTTTTTCCACTTCTTTCCGCGTTGTCCCAACCAACGTTCCTTTCTTTTGTTTATGCTTCTAGATAGTCGCATTGTTGCTCTACTGTTTGCTCTTAGTTCTCTTTTTTTTTCCTTTTTCAGTTAAGGCAGTTACGCTCTGCGTTGGCGCGGCTGGCGCGGACAAAGAAAGGAGGTGAAGGGGCGAGAGGAGACTCTCTGGGTTCCCGCAGCTTCCGAAAGGTCAAGAGTGGTGACCAATTAGCGAAGCGCGTCTTTTCTTTCTGTTTTCTTGCTCCATGAAGTTTTGTGTTTCCCTCTCGGTTTTTTTGCTCGTTTACGGTGCATTTCAGATAATTCCTCTTCACGGCGTACGTGTAGTTTTTATTAGCGTATAGCGCCGTAAATTTGACGGTTACTTTTTACAGTGTATGCTTTCGAAGCTAAGCGCTTGTGAGCCCGAGCATGCTGGGCGCCGATAAAAGCTGCGCACAATGCCTGGTTACTACTACTGATATGTCAAAAAACACCTCGACCGCACGAACACTCGTGTGGGGGAAGCTCCAAAACTAATAGATTGCGTTTGTCCAAAGTGAAGTAGGGTAAGATGGGCCAAATGAGACGCGGGGCAAAATGCGACAGTTGGAGTGAAGGCATCCAACGAAAGTTTTTGTTTAGTGCCAGCTATCACCTAGACACAAGTCTCAAGCTTCACTGAGACGTGCCTTAGCCTGTTCACTTTGCGTGAGCCATAAATGACTGCCTTTGGCAAGTCCTTTCCGGAGAAAAAGAAATGCCGATTTGAGATTGCCGAGTTTACCGCCCGTCAAAGAGGTGCATAATTCCGCGCGAGATTTCGCTTCGAGAAGTACGCCCCGGTTGGCACAGACTTTCTACCAAGGTATAATTTAATTTCATTCCTAAGTTTTATTCGCTTCATGCAGACCAAATTTGAGTGTTCAGCGTGCTTTTTTTTACGGAAATAATTATTCGCGTAACGGGATACGCGCGAGACAAAACGCGACAATGTAGCATTGTATGACGCGTGTGTCAATAATGTACCAGTTTCCTGGTTGTTCCTGAGTCATATTTTCCTCTCGGTGTCTAGGAGGATCAAAACGTACAAAAGAAAGACAACAGGGGCTTCATGCCGCATAAGTAACACTACGAATGCTCTTGAAAGTGAAGCAACAGCGTCACTCCCTTCGCGTTGCCGCCACACTTTTTGGCGTACCAAGGGATGTGCTTCAAAAGCGAGCAAAAAGACAAAAAATATAAAAAACAATGGCTCCACAAAAAAAAAAAAAAAATGGCGAGGCGTTTGGGGGGGGCGATCGCCCCCACCGCCCCCCCCTTGGATCCGCCACTGGGCCGTACTCCTACTCCTCACTAAGCCTATGCGGAGAGCAAGTCGTCTGCTTCCTGCGCAGGAGTTGCGGTGACGTCAGAATAATGCCGACCTCTGATTGGCTTTGATTGAAAGGATAGCGAGTAGACCTCAATACTAGGTTCCTTAAAGTCTAGCCAGTATTTCTTTTTTTTTTTTTCAATCAGCCAATAAGAGCTCGGTGTTTGGACGTCATCGCAACCCATGTGCAAGAAGCAGACGGACTTATGCTCCGCATAGGCAGGTCCGTATACGACCGCTGGACAGGGGCTCCGGAAGCGGGGGGGCAGGGTGGGCTTGAGCCCCTCCTGTCCTCAGGACCGAGCTGCCGAGCCCCCCCCCCCCCCTCCCCCTCCCTCTTTTTTTTTTTTTTTTTAGTTTGTGTGTTTGCAGGTTATCTGGTATGGGCCTTCGGCCTATCTGCTGTGCCTCCGTCTCTTCTGAGCCGAAATAAATGAAATGACTCTTTATGCATGCTGACCTACCGCCCTCCTCACCTCCGCCAAGCACAAAAAGCACCGGGGCGACGGAGAGGCTTGCTTGAAAAGTCAAAACCAGAAGAAACTGACAGGCAGGACTCATGAGCCTGATTGACAACCAGTTTAGAGCGAGCAAAGAGGAGACAGCGAAATGAATGGATTCCGACAAGACGACGTCGGCGAGCGTTTGTCTGCTTCCCCCGTGTGGAAGCAAGAAGCCCAGAAGATGCATGGTGCTTCTGGCCCGCGGACAAAACAGGCAGGCGGTACTACCGCGGCGCTTAAAGGCCATCATTAGGACAGGGGGGGGGGGGGGGGGTGGGGGCGGGGCTGGTGAGCTTGAGTGGGGATTCGGGAGTGCTTAGAAAAGGCGAAAGTCTACGAGCTCCAAAATTTGACAAGGCGCCTTCGATGGCGAAAGCTTTGCGCGCATGCGGCGTCGTGCCCGCAGGGTGGTGAGGCATGAGGCGACACATGTTTACAAACTCGGGACAACACAACACGAAGTCTGAAACACAGCTCTTATCCTTCAGTACCCTCCTTTTGTGATGCCCCCCAACTTGTATTGACGCCAGGAGTCCGAAGCGATCACGGTCGATGTACTTGATCCTGAGGTACATACCGATGTATGCAACCTCTGCTTCCAGTTAAGACATCCGATGGCCCAACTTGCTGTGTTTGAGACTCCGTGTTGTGTTGTCCTTTTTTCCCCCCGAGTCTCGGGGTTTTGTCTAAACTTTTAACACTTGTTTGTCTACGTTTGCGTTAATACATCATGCTTCCCCGAGAATCCCTAAATGAAGGAAGGTTTTCATTTTTAGACATAACCAATTTGGCATAGGCACAGCTGCGGTTGACATGTAACAGTTGGTATAGGAAAGAAAAAATAAAGAACACATGGTGCGGCTGATTTCAGTGGTTATCCAATCATTGTATGAGTTGTCAGTGCAAGCTTCTTACTGTTATTTTACTGAACCATTGTTTTAATTTGTTTTCCATGGATATGTGCGCGAATATGCGAACGCGGTGCATTAATATGTTTTCATTCAAATGTGGCAATTAATGTCAACCTGAAACCAACCTAACCTTGAGGATTTCGGAGATGTCGAGCCCCCCCTCTAAAGAAAGACTTCCGGAGCCTCTGCCGCTGGAGGTCCGTGTTTCAACGGGGGCTCTCACGAAGATGAATGGGTGCATTGCGAGCGAGGACTGAATTAATTTTCACGCAGTGCTGGGATGCACTACGTCAACGGGGCAATCGGAACCGAACCCGCGCCAGTCCTCTCCATGGCCAAAAAGGTCCCATAATGCCACGCGCGCAGTGTTGCATGCGGGGATTTTCGGAAGTATAGTCTATTCTAGAGTCGTCTATTCCCTAGCGCCTGACAAAGCGGGGAGCTCGCGATTGGTGGACTGTGATTTTCGCTCGCTCACTCTAAAAAAAGCACGTGTGTCTGCTTTCCCGCACAACACTCGGAGAGCCAATCACCGCAGCTTACGGAGGCAACTCAGCGAATGACGATGCCGAAACATATGTTTAGATTAAAAAACGCAGTCTGGGTTGTTACATTAAGTAATACAAAACGTCACGCTTGCATTGCTGAATGTCAGAACTCGGACTGCCTTTTTTGGTCTAAACATATGTTTCGGCATCGTCATTCGCTGATGTGCCACCGTGAGTTGCGGTGATTGGCTCTCCGAGTGCTGTGCGGGAAAGTAGACGCACGGGCTTATTTTTAGTGCTGGGGCCCCGCCGCCAGATTCTGGATCCCACTTCGTTGAAAACGGTCTGCCAAATGGACCTTGTATTTTTTTTTTTTTTTTTGTGTAAACGGGAGTTGTTAGAGCTAGGGTGCCTGGAACGGGTCTCCGTCTGGTGTGTTTAGCGTCCTACAGATGTCTTGCACGTGACGTCATATGGCACCGTACCAACCGCCACTCTTCCGCACCATTCCTGTGCCCAATTCCTCCAGCATACATTTGGCACCATCGAATTTGTACTTCTCGGCAAGGCTTGCCGAAAAGAGCGAATTCGATGGTGCCAAATGTACGCTGCAGGAAGTACGGGCACCGGAGCATGGTCCGGAGCAGTGGTGGCTGATGCGACGTTAATCCATGCATTCCGCCCATGCATCGAAAGCGGTTCCAATGTGGCAACAAATGACGTCAGAAAAGCCGGAGTGTCACGCTGTCGCATGTCGCGATCCTGGCGGCTGGTCGTAGAAATGCCGGCGAAAAGCACGAGCGAACGCGAGTGTCGCTGTCGTCGCGGCGTCCCAACTCCTGGCTGTCGAAGCTTTCGTGGCCTGTCAAGCTGGAGAGCTGCCTGCAGCAGGACAGACGTCTGCCACATCCACCACCGCTGCGGTGACGCCGCCAGGATCGCGACCGGCGGCAGCGTGACACTTGTATGACGTCATCAGGCAGAAATCGAGGGACCCCTTTTCTTGGACGCGGTGAACACACCAGTCGGAGACGCGTTCCAGGCACCTTATTGGCGTCACCGGTGACGCTGGTAGCTGTTCAGTCAATCAATTGAATTCTTCTAATCAATTTGAAGAAAGGGATCTCGCGTGTCTTTTTAATAGAGATCGTTACACACCCACTTATAGGATTGCTGCGCGCCATTTGCGCCATACTGCGTCGAAGTGCTTACACCCTGCTACATCCTTCTCGGTTGCACTAAAATGCGAGGAATTCGCGCCGACATTGCGCCTAAAGTGGCTTCCATTTTCTCAATACTTAAACATAGCGAGTCGATATGTTTCACATCAGATACCAACTGTACACTGCGGGACACCGTAAGCGTGAACGGTGTCGCGCAGTGTAACGCTTCGTTTTGACCCAAAGGACCACTTCCCACCTAGCACACTCATAATATCAACAATAATAATAGAAAAAAAAAGCTGGAAACAACAGCAACATTGGCTACGACAGGCGTTTGTTTGTGTGAACAGGGTCGCTCCTTCGAAGTTTCTCAATATTTATCCTCATTCGTACCGTGTTTGGGTGGGTTTAGTTAGCTCCGTTGAGCGCGCTTCTTACTGTGCAGCTGTGCACTGCGGAGAAAAGACATTTGCGGCGGACGTCGCGATCCTGCCTATCTTGCTTCTCCGCAGCGCACCCGCGTGCTAAACAAACAAACAAAAAAAAAAGTTATTTTGAGCGATATAGTGGACGAACGCGCACGTAACAAATATATATGGGTGATTTCATCTCAAATCGGGCAGGCTAAAAGGGTCTAATTTTTAATTTTCACGAAAAAAATATATGTTTTGGGGTTATTTCTCAAATGAAGGAGGGCGCAAACCGCATGTTCTCCCGATTTTTTGTTCTCGAGTTACGAGCCGTAGAAGCCGCAGTGGCAGAAACTAGTGTTTTTGCCTGCCGTCACAGGTCGCGTGTTTGACACCCTCTGCTGACGCTATTGTTTTACGAGCCGTAGAAGCCACTGCGGCTTCTACGGCTCGTAACTGGAGAACAAAAAATCGGGAGAACATGCGGTTTGCGCCCTCCTGCATTTGAGAAATATCCCCAAAACATATATTTTTTTCGTGAAAATTAAAAATTAGACCCTTTTAGCTTGCCCGATTTGAGATGAAATCACCCATATATATATATATATATATATATATGGGTGATTTCATATATATATATATATATATAACAACGAACATTTGGTGAATGTTGTTTTGACAGCTCCCTCTTTCAGTAAAATTATCGAAATAAAACAGCGGCCTTGTTTGTATACATTCCAGATAAATGTATTATTTATCAAAACGCGCAGATGTGAAGAATCGGTCACTTCAAATCGCGGGCAGCCCAGCGAATGACGAACTGCCAATAACGTAACGTTTCAAACGAATACAGAAAGAAAAACAACAACAAAAAAAAAAAAGGGGGGGGGAGGGGGTTTATGACAGTGACTTCCGGTCACGTTCTCAAAATCTAACGCAGCCTTTTTTTATTATTATATATATATTTTTTTTTTCCCGATCACATTCCTGCGTGAAACGCAAATTCTTCAGGAACGAAGAAAGTGGACAAAATCCACACAAACCGCGTCTCCACGCGCGCCGAGGTTCGAAAGCCTCGCGTATGTTGTCTTTTTTTTTCTTTTTCTCTTTCCTGAATGTGTTTGCAGCAAAGCGGCCAACTTTTCGCGCGGTTCGTCAACTCTTTCCTCGCTCATAAAAGGAATCGTCCGCTTCCGGAGGCAGCGTCACGACGGCGCTTCCGAGGACATGCCGCTCCCCTCGGCCGGTGTCGTCGGGCGCACAGCGTTGGTCGGGCGTCAAGACGGGCGTACCGTCGTCGCCGGTGGGCGCGGCGGCGCGGGTCGGGCGGGCGAGCGGGAGGACGTACGCTGTCGTCAAGCGGGACGTGCGGCGCGTTTTGCACGGCGACCGGGGAACGTGGCGGCTGCGCTCGCCGCCAGGTGACTGTGAAGCTGGTTGAAGAAGAGGTCCGGGCTGCTGGCTGCTCCGGGGGCAGTGACCAGCAGCCGAGCCGTTCGCTCCCTCGCGACCAGCTCGCGCCGGGATTCGCGCGCACGTGTGCCCGAGCTGCCAGGGCCGTCGGCGGACGCTTGACGCGCTCGTTGGGAACACGACCCGCCTTCTCATCTTCGTCCGAGGGGTGAGTCGACGGCGCCGTCTTGGAGGGTTTCGGAGACTCCGTTCTCGCTCCGCGATTCTTCTCTGCCAAGGCCCGCTCACGCAGCCCTGTTTTCTTATGTTTTCATAATAGACTATTTTACTGTTTACGAACATGAACCTCTGCTTGCGTCCCAAGTGACTTCCCGCCGCTCCGTCTTTGCAAGCCCGTCGAGCTTGCTTGTACCACCAGTGCTAGAAAGCCTAAATGCTACACGAACGACAAAGTTGGAGATTTAGCGAGGTCATTCGGTTGTGCGATTTACCGTCTCTCAGGAGCCAATTTGGTTTACGAGAACATTCGAAAGATTTGAACAGATCTCGCTCTTCTTGGTTCTTTTGGCGTTCGCCTGGAGAATTAATGGTGAGATGTTTCATCAACGTTTTAAGCAGCGGTGTTAAGGTGGGCTTTGTTAATTATTTTGATGAACCGGAAGTTCGCTTTTTCGCTAAAAATTCGGGGGTTGTCGGAGTTTATTCTTCTTCTTAGTTCTTCGAAATTCGGAGTTTAATTTTACGGTGTTCCAAAATTTTAAAACTTCAAAAATAAAATAAATAAAGGCCTGGGACCATTACCCGTTGTCCTCAAAAAAGCTTGACAGTTCGAGATTTGAAAGGAAACTGAAATGGCCTCTCCTCAGGACCACTGGCCCTGCCCTCTTATAGAGTTTATTTGTAAAACACTGTCGTTATGACCGCGTCGAAATTCTGAGTTTTTTTTTCGAATAAATCCGAATTGACAGAACATTGACCGGCAAGTATTCTTCTGACCTTCGGATTTCCCCGAAAACATATCATAGTGTGGGCTGCACAGCTTGGATACCCTGACTTGACCTAAACGTAAGCTGCCCGACTGCTCGCCCCGCCGCCGCGATCTTCCAATGTTTCGAGTTTTCCCCTCCGGAGGTTTGCCCTTTAGTGCTTTCCGACGCTCTGTAAGTTTCTAATTCATACGAGGCCTTCATCGTTACTGAGTACAAAAAAAGGTTAAGTATTCCAGACTTATACGTTTAACTGTCCCCAAAGCTACGGACCTCGCTGAATAGGTCCCGTGGCTCTGACCAGTATGGTATCTATCCTTTTCTGCGCGATGGATTGTTTTCGCAGGAACATTTTTGCCTGTGTTCAGTGAAACACCCTGTATAGTTCAGTAGCGAGTTTTAGCAGACCGTGTTTCTTCCTCCGCTAAGTCCCTCCGCTACCCGGAACTCTACAGCCAAGGCCATCGGCACGCAGGCGCAGTGGCGGTTTCTTCGTTGCGGAGGGTTAGCGGAGGGGGAAACACGGTCCACTAAAACTGCTTAATGTCTTTCCAATAATGCTTTTTTTTTTTTTCTTTTAAGGGGGAAAGTTTTGACAAACGCGGCTTTATAGTTTCTGGAAAAGCTACTAATGTTTGCAGTTGGCCCGAGTTGTTTTGTTTTTAGAGTTCCAAAATCACGAGAGACGCGTTGACATGGCCACGCCGAGAGCCGACTGTGGCTCGTGAACCTCCGTTTTGGCCACTGGTGTTTTCTTGTGTGCTTTCGTTGACACCGAGTGCTCAGTAGGAGACTAGGGGGCGACGTTTCTGGGCTCCGAGATAGTTTTATCAAGAGCAAACCAAAACTCGTACAAAAAAAAAAAATGAATGGAGCTCCGAACGCCGATTTCCTTGTGTGCTGTGCTGTGTGTGCGTCTGCGTGTGTGTGTGTTTGTGTGTGTGTGTGGTAGTTTGGGGGGGGGGGGGGACTTATCGGGAGGAGCTGAGTATAGCCGGAGAACACGGAAACAAACTCTGGAATATTTACGAAATTCTCAAATGCAAGGGTCACAAGCAAAGCCTCCAAAACAACGTATGGGGCGTTACTTGGAACGGAGTCACGCTGAAAAAATAATACTAATAAAAATGATCGACGTCCTCGAAAAGCAAAAACCTTCCTGCGAGATGCGGCGAGCTTTCCCCGAACCCCCGCAAAATGCCGCCGCTGCCGCACGCTATACAGACATCAACACAAGCACGTGTTGCGTCCCCTCCTGCATAACTCCCGCGTTGGCACACTACCGCAGGAAGACGCTGTTTTGTGTCTCGCGCGCGAAGGAGGGGAAAGCTTTTTGGCAGGCGTGTTTGGCCTCAAGCGGCGCGCTACTTTTAGTCTGACGCGGCGCAGCCAACTCGTCTCTGCTGCGCCGGGAGCGACGAACTCGCGAGCACGCGGCGTGCCTCCTCCTCCTTCACCGCGAGCAAACATCGGGCGCCGCGGACGCAGACCTCACTATTAGCGGTTTCCCGAAGCGCATACAGTGCTCGCGGAGGCGCCGGCTGTGCCCCTCCGCACGACGCCGATAACGGACCGGTCTACCTTCGCATACCGATGCGCGATCCGTATCGGAAGCGTCCATTTGTCGTTTCGCCGTGGCATCGGTGCGGTAGCGCTACGCGGCGTGGAACGGACAGATGAGGTAAACATAAGCGATTGACTCGGATTAGCTCCTGCACGAGGGAGGTGTCGTGCGGAGCTCTCTTCCTGTTCGCCTATCTATCTGGAACCTCGAGTCTCTTTAAAACCGTGCACTGTACCCCTTGCGTGCGTTCTAGTCAGTGGTGGAGGTATCTCCGCGGCGCGCTGTACGGTTCCCGGTCACGTCCCAACCCCCCCTGCTGCGAGGATCGGGGGAAAAAAAAAGGGGGGGGGGGGGTGGAAGACGAAGGAGTTGTGCGCTTACTCGAAAAGAACGCCGTCTGCAACACACACGCACCTAGCGGTAAAGTCCGTCCCACTCCGTTACGTCCTCCGGAACGAAGAGTGCTCATACCGCGCTTGCGCGGCACCTTGCCTGCAGCGGGACAGCGGAAACGATATACGAAAACTCCCTGATGTGACAGGATCCCATAGGCATATCCACGGAAAGGGGAGGAGCCTCAGATAGAGCTCCGTGGAGCCAGGCCCTCCCCCCCGCCGAAACCCCCGGCCGTTGAACGCATCCGTGGTTGCCTTGCCGATATATTATAGTTCGCTCCCTGGAGGAGCTGACGCGTCCAATGATCCCGAAGGCTGTGGCGGTGGCAAGTCACCCAAGAAGGGCGAGGGAAAGAGCCGTCCACAGGGGCATACTCAGGGCATACGGCCCAAGTATGCCCCCAAAGCACTCCCCGACACGGCGGTACCTAATGCCCGATGGCACCCACAGCCTGCCTGAACTAGACCTAGATAGGGATCCGGGGAACACGTGGTTCTCACGATGTTTAGATCGAGAGACGCTTTTTTGACCTCCGTCATTCGC